>NW_028166976.1:0-11020 GCF_964263955.1 Coregonus lavaretus | reverse complement strand
CTACTGTTCTGTATGGCCCAGTGGAAAGTCCTCAGTTGATCCAAGACTTAACAATGCTGGCTTCAGCCTGACAGAGCAGATATGTCTGCTGAGGCAGTCTAGCATTAATCACTCCCCGGGGGTGATGGGTGAGGGAGGGAGGGATGGATATACTGTAGGGAAAGAATAAGAGAGATACGGAAAGGAGACGGAGAAAGAAATAGAATGTGAGAGATAGAGGTGTATGCATAGTCAAAAAGCATTTTAGAAACTGTCAACATCATTCTCAACTCACTGTTCATCCCTCAGACACATTCACAAGGTGAAAATACAAAACACAAGAACAAACATTTGTTTCTAATATGAACTATATCCCTATAGACCTTCCCCTAAAGCATTGTCACTTACTGTAAGAATATACAGCTATATGTGACAATCCACATGAGACTACATGACAAGCCTGTCTTAATGTCAATGGAATATCTTTACAATAAAAACAGTATCTTACTATGAGCATATACCGAAAGGTGACAATGCAGGAGAATGGCATTTTAATAGGATAGAGTAGCTAGCTGCAGTAGGGGTGAAACAGCATGTTATTCTCCTGTATAGTTACAGTGGTTCCTCTATCTCCAGCATTGTGAGCTAGGCAGTGGGTCCTGGTCAAAAGCAGTGCACTACATAGGGAAGAGTGTGCCTTTTGGGATTCAATCAGTGTCTCTGAGCTATGTGTGTTTGTGTGTGGGTGTGTGTGCGTGCGTGTATGTGTGTGTGTGTGTGTGTGTGTGTGTGTGTGTGTGTGTGTGTGTGTGCGTGCGTGTGTGTGTGCTCTGAGCTGTATTCCTATCCCTGCTAACACGCCATTCCTAACATGGAATACTGACCGGCCGGGACGGAGATTCATCAATCCTTCTTATACCGGACTGTTTAGTGATTGCAATCTAACTGCAGTGGAAAGGCAGTTCCCTGAACAGTGATATCTAAAGCAGAGAGTGATTAATACTGCTGCATTCTAATGTATGAAAAACCAATCACTCCTCTCAGATCAGCAACATCGGCGGGATGATCCCAAAGCCTCTGTGTATGTGTGTGGTGTGTGTTTTCTTTGGTGCTCATACAATTGATGACTGAAGAACTCCGGATAAAAAGAGTACACACCTAGAACCAGGATCAGGCCCTAGAACATCCCCACCGTCTATCTCTCTCTCTCTCTCTCTCTCTCTCTCTCTCTCTCTCTCTCTCTCTCTCTCTCTCTCTCTCTCTCTCTCTCTCTCTCTCTCTCTCTCTCTCTCTCTCTCTCTCTCTCTCTCTCTCTCTCTCTCTCTCTCTCTGTCTCGCTCGCACACTTTCGCTCTCTCTCTCTCACAGTATTTCTCTCTGTATCTCTCTCTCCCTCACCCAAACGACCCGACCCTTCTCACTTGCACACTGACAAACTGACTTTCACACCCCCACCACCCCACCCCCACTCCCCCCCCCCTACCTCCACCACAACACAAACGCCCATCCTCATCCTTATCTTTACTCTATCTATCTCCACATCTATTAGGCATACCTGTAACCTAGCAACAGAGCGGAACTAAGGCCCTCTCCCACCTGCTCCCTCAGTTCACAGCCAGAGCTAATAGCCAATCAGATTGTCTTGGTGATGGACCGACGACCAATCAGAGGATTAGAGAAAGAGAGGTGTGACGATGCCCCTTGCTCCCCATCCTTGCGGACCCTGATACCGACCTGGGAACATAAATAGACATGCATCCACACAAAGGCACACACACACACACACACACACACACACGAACGAACGAACTGCACGCACGCACACAGACATATTTCCCACGCTTGAAGCCGCCAGATGAGAGGAGCATGCTCACTTGCCTGTTGATTTTATAAAAACTGCTGCTTTGTTAGCAGACTGAGGGAAGGCTACCTATAACATTACCACACAGACACAAACACAATGCTTTTAAACATGTAGCTACCATACATTGAATGCTCATACACTCACATAATACCCAAACAGAAACAAACCATTCCTCCATTTTCATCTGCACACAATAATCAGACAATATACCTAACTCAACCACTTAACCAGAATACAATGCTGTTTAACTCATCTAATGGCTCACACACACATGCACACACACACACTGAAAATATTGTTTATCAAGCTACCAATTAGTTCAAACTGAAAGAAGTTAAGCTACACTAAAGCTACCTTTAATATTGTTTAGTTACATGAAATGTCATGGACTACAACTTGCGAAAAGGGAATAGGAAGGGAAAGGTCCTAGTCTGTTGCAACACTGTGTCTTCCGCATTTAACCCAACCCCTCTGAATCAGAGAGGTGCGGGAGGGCTGCCTTAATCGATCTCCACATCATCGGCGCACGGGGAGCAGTTGTTTTTGGGGGTTAACTGCCTTGCTCAAGGGCAGATTTTACATTTTACGTCATTTAGCAGACGCTCTTATCGAGAGCGACTTACAGTTAGTGAATACATATTCTATTTTTTTATTTATTATTATATTTATTTTTTTCATACTGGTCCCCCGTGGGAATCGAACCCACAACCCTGGCGTTGCAAACGCCATGCTCTATCAACTGAGCTACGTCCCTGCCGGCCATTCCCTCCCCTACCCTGGACGACGCTAGGCCAATTGTGCGCCGCCCCATTGGTCTCCCGGTCGCGGCCGGCTGCGACAGAGCCTGTATTCGAACCAGGATCTCTAGTGGCACAGCTAGCACAGTGATGCAGTGCCTTAGACCACTGCGCCACTCAGGAGACAGATCACTCGAATCAGATGTTAACATAATGTTTAATGTAGCCTATTAAAGACAAAAACTATATTTCAAGTGGCAATTAGGCAGGTCTGACGAAGAAAAAGAAAGGAAATTCTTGCGTACTTCATCCATATTATCATACATTTTTTATTAACTACTGATAACACCACCTAGTGGTAATTGAATTTAGTTCAACTACCACCAAGCTTCTGCAAAATGTAATTACATTACTATTTGAACTACATGTAGTTCGCTACTCACACTCTCTCTCTCACACACACGCACACACAGAGGGGGTTGAGATAATATACACTACCAGTCAAAAGTTTGGACACACCTACTCATTCACGTGTTTTTCTTTATTTTTACTATTTTTCACATTGTCGAATAATAGTGAAGACATCCAAACTATGAAATAACACATATGGAATCATGTAGTAACCAAAAAAGTCTTAAACAAATCAAAATATATTTTTTATTTGAGATTCATCAAATAGCCACCCTTTGCCTTGATGACAGCTTTGCACACGCTTGGAATTCTCTCAACCAGCTTAATGAGATAGTCACCTGGAATGCTTTTCAATTAACAGGTTTGCCTTCTTAAAAGTGAATTTGTGGAATTTATTTCCTTTTTAATGTGTTTGAGCCAATCAGTTGTGCTGTGACAAGGTGTGTGTGTGTGGGGGGGGGTGTATACAGAAGATAGCCCTATTTGAAAAAAGACCAAGAACAGCTCAAATAAGCAAAGAGAAACAACAGTCCATCATTACTTTAAGACATGAAAGTCAGTCAATATGGAACATTTCAAGAACGTTGAAAGTTTCTTCAAGTGCGGCGCAAAAACCATCAAGCGTTATTATGAAACTGGCTCTCATGAAGACCGCCACAGGAATGGAAGACCCAGAGTTACCTCTGCTGCAGAGGATAAGTTCATTACTTAGAGTTACCAGCCTCAGAAATTGCAGCCCAAATAAATGCTTCACAGAGTTCAAGTAACAAACACATCTCAACATCAACTGTTCAGAGGAGACTGTGTAAATCAGGCCTTGGTTGAATTGCTGCAAAGAAACACTACTAAAGGACACCACTAAGAAGAAGAGACTTGCTTGGGCCAAGAAACACGAGCAATGGAACATTAGACCGGTGGAAATTGTCCTTTGTCTGGAGTCCAAATTTGAGATTTTTAGTTCCAGCCGCCGTGGCTTTGTGAGACGCGGTGGTGTGTGAACGGATGATCTCTGCATGTGTATTTCCCACCGTAAAGCATGGATGAGGAGGTGTTATGGTGTGGGGGTGCTTTGCTGGTGACACTGTATGTGATTTATTTAGAATTCAAGGCACACTTAACTAGTATGGCTACCACAGCATTCTGCAGTGATACGCCATCCCATCTGGTTTGGGCTTAGTGGGACAATCATTTGTTTTTCAACAGGACAATGACCCAACACACCTCCAGGCTGTGTAAGGGCTATTTTACCAAGAAGGAGAGTGATGGAGTGCTGCATCAGATGACCTGGCCTCCACAATCCCCCGACCTCAACCCAATTGAGATGGTTTGGGATGAGTCAGACCGCAGAGTGAAGGAAAAGCAGCCAACAAGTGCTCAGGATATATGGGAACTCCTTCAAGACTTGGAAAAGCATTCCAGGTGAAGCTGGTTGACAGAATGCCAAGAGTGTGCAAAGCTGTAATAAAGGCAAAGGGTGGCTATTATATATGTTGATTTGTTTAACACTTTTTTGGTTACTACATGATTCCATATGTGTTATTTCATAGTTTTGATGTCTTCACTATTATTCCACAATGTAGAAAATATAGTACAAATAAAGAAAAACCCTGGAATGAGTAGGTGTGTCCAAACTTTTTAACGGTACTGTATGTCCTGACAGGCTTGTATGACCATGATATATGATCCTGCAGTCTCGTCTCTGACTGGAGTATGTCTAGAAGAAGACAGAGCTGGCGGTCTTCAAAAATACTACACCCTAACCATTCATCATAACCACCTCCCTCCAACTGAGAAAATATACACTGAAACTGTCTCCTCTGATATCTATCGAAGCTTCTATTTTTCTCTATCTATCCATCTCTCTCTTTATCTCTTCGTCTCTCCATATGGGAGTGTGTATGAGGTGTGAGGGTGTAGCATACTGCCATGTGTTTCTGCTCTGCTTTTATGGCACCAGGACGTGTTGTGTGTGTGTGTGTGTGTGTGTGTGTGTCAGTTTCGGTGTGTGTGTGTCACTGTGTGCCCCCTCCTCTCTCTCTCTCTCTCTCTCTCTCTCTCTCTCTCTCTCTCTCTCTCTCTCTCTCTCTCTCTCTCTCTCTCTCCTCTCTCTCTCTCTCTCTCTCTGTCTCTCTCTTTCACCCTCTCTCTCTCTCTTTTACATATTCTCTCCATACAGCCAGCGTAGAGGCCTGTGATCTTTAGATGAGAGGATTCCAGACTCCTGCCTGCACCGCATTCATCTGTTTATTTTCCCACTCTTCCTCTCTCTTTCCCCCTCTCCCTCTACCCCTCTCACTGCACCCCACCCCACCCCCTCTTGTCAATTCTGTTTCTCAATTTTCACTAGATTCTGTCAAAACACAGCGAACGGGACCTGGTATACCTTTGAATTGTAAGATGTTTCACTCTATATATCTTTCTATGTATGACTCTCTCTCTCTCTCTCTCTCTCTCTCTCTCTCTCTCTCTCTCTCTCTCTCTCTCTCTCTCTCTCTCTCTCTCTCTCTCTCTCTCTCTCTCTCTCCCTCTCTCTCTCTCTGTTTTCACAGCTTCTGAAGAGAGAGATTTAAGTGGGTAAATTAGAGAATAAATGAGTCTCCGGTTGGAAAGGGGGAAGATGAGAGAAAGAGCATCGGTAGAAAGAGAGCAGAGGAGAGAGAGAGAAACATCGCTTCTGTCTACACTAATTTACACGTCTGCCACTACAAATACCATCCATTTTACACCGGGCCATGAGAATATGGAAATATGATACAAGGTACTTATTGAATGAAAGCTGGAGTGCAGAGTAGACCACCCAACTCAACACCAGACTTCACAGTAACCACCAAGAACTCACTTCACCTGTAGCATGTCCTTCCTGAGACCAAGCATAGACAGGAAAGCTCCGGTAATATTGTTTTTCCCTTCAAGGTTACTGCCAAAACTTATATTGAAAGAATTCCAGTGGCTGATAAATTACAGGAATGGAATTCAGGCTACTGTGCCCTCTCTTCCCAGAATAAGAGAGTGTCAGTGACACTTGGTTTGAGGAGGTGAGGAGGAGGGAGGAGAGGAGAGGAGGAGAGGGATTGGAGAGACAATGGGAGTGTCGGTCGGTGAACTGAGAGACAGAGAGCCTCTTTGTTCCCTGCTCTCATCCCCGCTCTGAGGAGGGAGATATTCCAGCATGGGAATTGTAGTGTGTGTGTGTGTGTGTGTCTGTGTGTGTGTGTGTGAGAGTGAGTGAGTGAGAGAGAGAAGCAGTTAGCAGTCATACTATGAAGGTTTGGCTTGGAGAGATTTGCACCTGTTCACAGACAGCTGTTGTGTTGTGCATTAAAGTCCACAAGCGAAGGGAAAAGGTGAGAGGAGGAGAGCGCGTAGATGCGAGAAAGAATTCTACAACGAGCAAAGTGATGATGCTGTATGTGGCTGCTATGAAAGTGAACTGTGTGTATGGGTGATCAGGGATGTATTCATTCCACTGATTCTGTTGCAAAATGTTTCTTAAACGGAAGCAAACTGAACAAAACGGCAAGGGACCTATCTGAATTTGTCCAATAGAAACTCACGTTTTAGTTGCAAAACGGAACGTTGCATCTGTTTGGACTAATGATTACACCACATATCATCTAGATGCAGGCAAGAGTGTGCAAGGCGGTATTCAATGTGTCACTGTCTTTCACCTTGATTACTCCAATTTGTCTCTCGATCTGTGCCCCTACGTTCTAAAATGTCATTTGTAGGCTAGGTTGTAGCAACCTCATGATGGGTATTATGTAGAGCAAATTCGAGTATCATGTACTAGCCTAAACCTATCAATGTTAGATTGAGCTGGCTGAATGGAATATGAATGACAGTCATCCAATATACTGTAATAGAAATAGCTAAGGCCATGGTCATAAAAAATGTGTCCTCCCTAATCTTGAACAGCACGAACCGCCACTGGTGTGTGTGTGTGTGTGCGCGCGTGTGTGTGTGTGTGAGGCTATGTGTGTGTATGTGTGTGTGCGTGATTATGTGCCTGCATGTGTGTGTGTGTGTGTGTGTGTGTGTGTGTGTGTGTGTGTGTGCATGTTTATAGGTGCAGGTGTGTTTGTGTGTGTGTGTAGCAGGGCCCATTGTCCCAGAGACCAGAGCAGGGCAAATACTTAGCACGCAGGAAGGATTAAGTGTGGTAGTGGCTAAGCCAAAGAGTGGAGGCTGGCTAGTGTTTTCTAGGAAATGAACAGAGTAGGTGAGGTCTGTCTTGTGGGCAGTTTGTAATGGTTATGGTGAGTGAGACCGAGTGAGAGTGGAGAAGAGACAGAGATAGAGCATGTGGGAGAGACAGAATGGAGAGAAAAGGAAAGAGAAGAGAGAAACGAGACAAGTGAGTGGGGAGTGTTGAGTCTGGACTATGTGTGTGTGAAATTTGATGTATGTTTGCAGGTGCATGATACATATCCAAGTGTGTGTTTGTGTGTTTGTGTGTGTGTGTGTGTGTGTGTGTGTGTGCATGCGTGCCATGCATATCCAAATGTGAGTGTGTGTGTGTGTGTGTGTGTGTGTGTGTGTGTGTGTGTGTGTGTGTGTGTGTGTGTGTGTGTGTGTGTGTGTGTGTGTGTGTGGCATGCATATGCAACAAGCTCTCACAGTCTCACTGCAGAATCCAACGTTTGTCCGTAAGCATCAAATTTCAAAGGTTAAGTTTAGGCATTAATTCCGGATGGTTAAATTAAGGATTAAAGGGCGACTGCACTTCCTGATTTAGCCTCGTTTTGAAGATTGCTCATTGCTAAGAAATGCTAGCGGCCATGACTGAAGCCAAACGAGAGTGGTCTTGTGGGTGTGTAATGTTTGCATATTGTACCCTGGCAGGTACTGTTGTCCCTTCTGAGTCACCGTCGCAACAACATAGCCACTTCCTCAAAATAGTGACTTCCTTAAAATAGTCAGAATTTATCTAAGATAAATCAAGAAATCTGTCATTAATTTAGACATTTTTGTCGAGGTGGTCTTAGTCGTGCAATTTTACATCTTGCTAAGGTGTTTGGTGCATTATTTCTCAAGTAAAAACATTTGCATCAAAAACTAGTCAGTGCACTGCATTCAGTCTATCGACTCGGTAAAGTATGTCTGTGCGCTCAGGACTGATTTCTGAGAACAATAACATGTCTACAACTTCATCATCTGCAAGCTGTCAAACTATCGTAAATAAAGCACAATCTACACTCTGTTTATCAATGCCCAAAATCACTTGCTAGCTAAGTTCCAACTCTGTGTTTGTTAATGAAGCTAGCAAGTAGTATCTAGCAGGCACATTGAGCAGCCAGGCCTCAATCAGTTTATCAAGTCACTGGGGAGTGGCGACGTGCGTGCTTCGGTGCCGTTTTGTTTTTGCAACTTTCTCACTATCTTTTACCAGAGTGTGTGTCTGTCTGGAAGTGTTTGATAGGGAATCATGTTACAAAACAGGTTGCAGGGGACACAAGATGCTCCCGAATGGGTTTTGGAATATTGATAAGTTGCAGTTGGGATACAAGTGCGCTCTGATCGTTTCAATTCTCATTTGCCCAGAAAAGTGGCAGACTCGAGTGATTGACACTATCAAACACATCAGCAAAAGGCCACTCCATCAAGGGCTTAGGACCAAGGGTTTTTTCAACATAACATTGGTGACGTGTTGTCTTATTTAAACAAGTCTGAGGCGCTGCGTAATGGGCAGGTCTGTCTCACTGTCTGGAGATTCTGGCTGCTATGATTGGATATAACACGCGCAGCTGATAGAACGCAATCAGCACAGCTGCTTCTCTCGTTTTTGTGGGCACTGGGCAAGTGGGCATGATTGTAATCTATAACCATTGAACTCACTTCCAAAACTCTGTTTTGGACGAGACTGACTGTATGACCAAAATTATCCTATTTACACTTTGTAGTCAATTTTGACACTAGAATTAATGTTTCTGACTCATATAGATGCCACATAGGCCGTTGAAAATCAGAGAAATTGGTTCTAAGGGGCAGTTGCTCTTTAAGGTTTGGGATTGGGTTAAAACAAAAATAACTCCACGGCCTGTGCCATTAAACCCCTGCAACTCATCCAGAATGCCGCAGCCCATCTGGTGTTCAACCTTCCCAAGTTCTCTCACGTCACCCCGCTCCTCCGCACACTCCACTGGCTTCCAGTTGAAACTCGCATCTGCTACAAGACCATGGTGCTTGCCTACGGAGCTGTGAGGGGAACGGCACCTCCGTACCTTCAGGCTCTGATCAGTCCCTACACCCAAACGAGGGCATTGCGTTCATCCACCTCTGGCCTGCTGCCCCCCCTACCTCTGCGGAAGCACAGTTCCCGCTCAGCCCAGTCAAAACTGTTCGCTGCTCTGGCACCCCAATGGTGGAACAAGCTCCCTCACGACGCCAGGACAGCGGAGTCACTCACCACCTTCCGGAGACACTTGAAACCCCACCTCTTTAAGGAATACCTGGGATAGGATAAAGTAATCCTTCTACCCCCCCTTACCCCACCCCCCCCCAAAAAAAAAAAAATATATATATATACTTTGTAAAGTGGTTATCCCTCTGGCTATAAGGTGAATGCACCAATTTGTAAGTCGCTCTGGATAAGAGCGTCTGCTAAATGACGTAAATGTAAATGTAAATATAAATGTGTAGGCATTAATTCCAAATGGTTAAGTTAAGGGTTAACCTTTTACTGCAGTGGGCTAAATCAGGGTCACACAGTGTTTCTTGGTAGTCTTAAACAAATCTACTTTGAAACAAAAAAACAAGCAGTTTTTTTAAGTAATCTTTATAAATTATGAAATTATGAAAAATATGAATAATATTCCACCCATGAGGCCACTAGAGGGTGATTTGGTCATTTGACTGCAGGAAAGGTTTTACGTTTTGAAAAAAATAGTGCCTAGCACTGGGATTGAACAAGCGACCCACTGAGCCGGAGCTCACGGTTTACACCCATACGCCATTCCCACTTTATGGTAATAGCGCTCACCATTGCCCCAAGTGGATGGTTTTGAAGTAATCTCCAGAGGTCCTGCTTACCTGGATGGATGTCGAATTTCGCAGTGGATCTTCAGTGACCTGGCTGGCATATGTGTGCATGTGTGTGTGTGTGTGTGTGTGTGTGTGTGTGTGTGTGCGTCTGTGTGTGTTTTTGTGCCTCAGGACAGAGCTAGTCTCTCATTACCAGCCCTTTTCCTGCAGTCCAGCACTAATGAGGAGCCTCACCATCACCAAGGTAATCAAGGTCAACCCTGGACCAGGCCACAACACAACACACTGCACAGTCAGCTCACACCACACACACACACACTACAGCACGTCTACGTAAGGTGAAATGGGTGTGTCTGTGTGTGTGTGAGAGAGAGAGAGAGAGAGAGAGTAAGAGAGCAACAGAGGGAGAGGGAGAGAGAGAAAGAGAGAGAGAGAGAGAGAGAGAGAGAGAGAGAGAGAGAGAGAGAGAGAGAGAGAGAGAGAGAGAGAGAGAGAGAGAGAGAGAGAGAGAGAGAGAGAGAGAGAGAGAGAGAGAGAGAGAGAGAGAGGGCAGGAAGCCACATGGCTAAACAGACTAAGGCTGGGCCAGTCAGGGGAAGGAAGGGAGTGTGATGCCATGTGATGTTATGCTTTCCCTCCCCTACTCTAGTCTACCACTCATCCAAGTGACAACACTAAACACAAGAGAGACAGAAAGAGAGTGAGTGAGCGATATAGAGAGAGAAAGAGAAAGAGCGAGAGAGAGAGGGAGAGAAAGAGAGAGAAAGAGAGAGAAAGAGAGAGAGGGAGAGAGAGAGGGAGTGATGGAGGGTGAGAGGGAGTGATGGAGGGAGAGAGTAATTCAATGAAAAGAGCAATACTTATCTCCTTAGTCCCCTCCATCAAGGCCAACCTTAGAGAGATACAGCCAGCTAATGTCATAGCAACAGGAGAGGGATTGAGAGAGAGAAGGAGGGAGGGAAAGAAAGGGGTAGAGTAGGGTGTGAGAAGAGTAAAGGAGGTACGCACCCAGAAAGAGACACAAGAGGTAGAAAGGCAGAAACGGGAA
>NW_028166977.1:0-83994 GCF_964263955.1 Coregonus lavaretus | reverse complement strand
TAAAAGACCAAGTCCATATTATGGCAAGAACAGCTCAAATAAGCAAAGAGAAACGACAGTCCATCATTACTTTAAGAGATGAAGGTCAGTCAATCTGGAAAATGTCAAAAACTTTGAACGTTTCTTCAAGTTCAGTCGCAAAAACCATCAAGCGCTATGATAAAACTGGCTCTCATGAGGACCGGCACAGGAAAGGAAGACCCAGAGTTACCTCTGCTGCAGAGGATAAGTTCATTCGTGTTACCAGCCTCAGAAATTGCAGCCCAAATAAATGCTTCACAGAGTTCAAGTAACAGACACATCTCAACATCAACTGTTCAGAGGAAACTGTGTGAATCAGGCCTTCATGGTCGAATTGCTGCAAAAAAAACAATACTAAAGAACACCAATAATAAGAAGAGACTTGCTTGGGCCAAGAAACACAAGCAATGGACATTAGACCGGTGGAAATCTGTCCTTTGGTCTGATTTTTGATTCCAAACGCTGTGTCTTTGTGAGACGCAGTGTAGGTGAACGGATGATCTCCGCATGTGTGGTTCCCACCGTGAAGCATGGAGGAAGAGGTGTGATGGTGTGGGGGTGCTTTGCTGTTGACACTGTCTGTGATTTATTTAGAATTCAAGGCACACTTAACCATTATGGCTACCACAGCATTCTGCAGCAATACGCCATCCCATCTGGTTTGAGCTTATTGGGACTATCATTTGTTTTTCAACAGGACAATGACCCAACACACCTCCAGGCTGTGTAAAGCATTCCTCATGATGGTTGAGAGAATGCCAAGAGTGTGCAAAGCTGTCATCAAGGCAAAGGGTGGCTACTTTGAAGAATCTCAAATATAAAATATATTTAGATTTTTTTTAACACTTCTTTGGTTACTACATGATCCCATATGTGTTATTTCATAGTTTTGATGTCTTCACTATTATTCTACAAGGTAGAAAATAGTAAAAATAAAGAAAAACCCTTCAATGAATAGGTGTGTCCAAACTTTTCACTGGTACTGTATATATTGTTTTATGGCACATGAGACACCTGTCTGATTGATGCCTGTCTCAGTGGACTAATCCATTGCCGTGGGGGAGGCACACCAGTATCACCAGTGGTACATTTACCCTTAATTCTCTAAGTTTGGTTACCGTAATTTCTGTTAATGCATTCAATATATTATTATTAGTATTTTACTGTTCTCATTATCGGAGTGGACACGTTGCTTGCAGAGCACACGACCTAGGTTACACTTGTGAGGAACAAGTTTTGGTTTATTTCATTCCATTTAGTAGTTGTCAATTTATTCATTGTGTTTTGTTTGGAGCACTCCTGTCAATGTTGAGTAAGGACACGCACCTGATTATACATAGAAGTAGGTCTATAGGCTACCTGGCTTGTGCTCAAATGTCGGCCTATAAATGTGCCCATTTGGGGATCTGATAGTATTTCTGATTGCCTTAACTCACCACCACTGTGGAGCTTCTCAAAGTATTTTTTTCTTCACCTCAAACAGCAAGTAAACAAAGTCTGTTTTTACATTCATTGAGAATGACAATAGTTCCTCAACGTAGCCTATTTGAAAAATCTTTCCAGCTCTCTTTCGATAACCACTCAGTGTGAAGGGGGGGGGAAGAAATGTCATGCTCTGATCCTGGTGGAAATGTCATAAAATAGGCCTTCCTGATTACTTATTATCCCTTGCCTAAACACTACAGCTATGTCTGTCCAGAGCTCACTGGAGCTGGAAACTCTGAGGGCCCAGAATATTTTATACAATGTTTGCTAGCAAGAGCTTCAGATCAGACCCAAGTTAATAGTTGATACAATGTTTCCAGTTCCTTGCCAACAGGATATTTATTTTCATTAGGGTGCAGTATGTTCTACCTGCAGGCTGCAATGTTTTTATTTGTTGGCTTTATTTATGGAGGCTATTTTTACATCGTTGGCAATAGAAGTTACTTTTAGAATTTTGATTAACCACATGAAAATGATTTTGAGATACAAAGACTTTATTATAAATGAAATGAAACTCTTCCACGAAAATGTGCATATATTAAAAATCATAACTGGCATGCAGATCGGTAGAAATGGTAAGATAAATTGGCACTCCAAATGGAAAAGGTTCTGGTGTAGCCTATCAGGAGCGTAATAATAATAATAATAATAAGCCATTTAGCAGACGCTTTTATCCAAAGCGACTTACAGTCATGTGCGCATACATTTTTACGTATGGGTGGTCCCGGGGATCGAACCCACTACCCTGGCATTACAAGCGCCGTGATCTACCAGCTGAGCTACAGAGGACCACAGTACAGCAGGAGTGTAACAGCAGGAGTGTAACAGCAGGAGTGTAACAGCAGGAGTGTAACAGCAGGAGTGTAACAGCAGGAGTGTAACAGCAGGAGTGTAACAGCAGGAGTGTAACAGCAGGAGTGTAACAGCAGGAGTGTAACAGCAGCAGTGTAACAGCAGGAGTGTAACAGCAGGAGTGTAACAGCAGGAGTGTAACAGCAGCAGTGTAACAGCAGGAGTGTAACAGCAGGAGTGTAACAGCAGGAGTGTAACAGCAGGAGTGTAACAGCAGGAGTGTAACAGCAGGAGTGTAACAGCAGGAGTGTAACAGCAGAATCTGCCAGCAGCAGCAGCGGGAGGATGAGGCTCGGGAACAGCTCATGTTCTCCATCTGCACCGTGTTGCTGCACACCATGGACACACACACACACACAGACACACACACACACACAGACACACACACACACAGACACACACACACACACACACACACACACACACACACACAGACACACACACACACACAGACACACACACAGAGACACACACACACAGACACACACAGACACACACACAGACACACACACACACACACACACACACACACACACACACACAGACACACACACAGACACACAGACACACAGACACACAGACACACACACACACACACACAGACACACACACACACACACACACACACACACACACACACAGACACACAGACACACACACACAGAAACACACACACACAGACACACAGACACACACACACACACAGACACACACACAGAGACACACACACACAGACACACACAGACACACACACAGACACACACACACACACACACACACACACATACACACACACAGACACACAGACACACAGACACACAGACACACACACACACACACAGACACACACACACACACACACACACAGACACACAGACACACACACACACACACACAGAAACACACACACACAGACACACAGACACACACACACACACACACAGACACACACACACACAGCTCCAATCTACAGGTAATATTTATGTAATTCTGTCCATTTATGTAGTTCTGTCCTTGAGCTGTTGTCTATTAATGTTCTGTCATGTTTCATGTTTTGTGTGGACCCCAGGAAGGGTGGCTGCTGCTATCGCAATAAAATACCCCCAAAATACCAAATACCATCTTCTCTAAAATGGCCTGGTGAGCTCCACTACAACAGAGTGACAGAGATAGTTCTACCTCTTGGCAGAGACCTTACTATTCCTTTCTCCTCATCTTGACTGTTCGGATCACATTGACTCAGTAAGACATACTGCAGGCCCACTGTGGCCTACTCAGAAACTGAGCAACTCAGGGATCTCTGCCCTGAGTCATATTTACTAGAGTCTCTCTCTGTCTGACTCTCCTCTGGTTCCAATGTTGTTTTGACAACCCAACATGGTGTTGTGACAACCCACTGTTTCCAATGTTGTTGTGACAACACAAGATACTCATTTTCAGCACAGTTGTCACTATTAAAATAACTCCACAGGACTGATACTGAATTCTACAAACAACTCAGTAACTAGTGTCACACAATCCAAGCATCCAGATAATTAAAAATGTTACGAGCCTATCATGACCTCAATCAAACTGTAGTTTCCATATGTAAATAAGGTACATAAAACCTCTGACATTGATTCTAACAGCTTCAATGTAATGGAGACCTTATTTACAGTCTATCTTTATTTATCTAATGTGGTTCTATTGCACTATGAGGTGCCTCTCAGAATCATTATGATTGGATGACAACTCTCATCTCACGGTCCAATCTCAGTTCACGCATGAAGGGTCATGAAATACCACTGTCCAGAGAGAGGCTATAAGACTGGCCCGGTCACAGACATTACAGCCTGATTACATACAGTGCTATGAAAAAGTATTTGCCCCCTTTCTAATTTTCTCTACTTTTGCATATTTGTGATACTGAATGTTATCAGATCTTCAACCAAAACCTAATATTAGATAAAGGGAACATAAGTGAATAAATAACACAACAATTACATATTTATTTAATTTATTTCATAAACAAAGTTATGCAACACCCAATTCCCCTGTGTGAAAAATGTATTGCCCCCTTACACTCAATAACTGGTTGTGCCACCTTTAGCTGCAATGACTCCAACCAAATGCTTCCTGTAGTTGTTGATCAGTCTCTCACGTCGCTGTGGAGGAATTTTGGCCCACTCTTCCATGCAGAACTGCTTTAACTCAGTGACGTGTGGGTTTTCAAGCATGAACTGCTCGTTCAAGTCCTGCCACAACATCTCAATTGGGATTAGGTCTGGACTTTGACTAGGCCATTTCAAAACTTCCAATTTGTTGCTTTTTAGCAATTGTCATGTAGACTTGATTGTGTGTTTTGGATCATTGTCTTGCTGCATGACCCAGCTGCGCTTCAGCTTCAGCTCGAAGACGGATGGCCTGACATTCTCCTGTAGAATTCTCTGATACAGAGCAGAATTCATGGTTCCTTCTATTAAGGCAAGTCGTCCAGGTCCTGAGGCAGCAAAGCATCCCCAAACCATCACACCACCACCACCATGCTTGACCTTTGGTATGATGTTCTTACTGTGGAATGCAGTGTTTGGTTTTCGCCAGGCATAATGGGACCCATCTCGTCCAAAAAGTTGACTCAAGTTTGCCAAAAAGCACCTGGATGATCATCAAGACTCTTGGAAGAACGTTCTATGGACAGATGATTCAAAAGTATAACTGGCAAAAACCAAACTCTGCATTCCACAATAAGAACATCATACCAAAGGTCAAGCATGGTGGTGGTGGTGTGATGGTTTGGGGATGCTTTGCTGCCTCAGGACCTGGACGACTTGCCTTAATAGAAGGAACCATGAATTCTGCTCTGTATCAGAGAATTCTACAGGAGAATGTCAGACCATCCATCTGTGAGCTGAAGCTGAAGCGCAGCTGGGTCATGCAGCAAGACAATGATCCAAAACACACAATCAAGTCTACATGAAAATTGCTAAAAAGCAACAAATTGGAAGTTTTGGAATGGCCTAGTCAAAGTCCAGACCTAATCCCAACTGAGATATTGTGGCAGGACTTGAAACGAGCAGTTCATGCTTGAAAACCCACACTTCACTGAGTTAAAGCAGTTCTGCATGGAAGAGTGGGCCAAAATTCCTCCACAGCAACGTGAGAGACTGATCAACAACTACAGGAAGCATTTGGTTGGAGTCATTGCAGCTAAAGGTGGCACAACCAGTTATAGAGTGTAAGGGGGCAATTACTTTTTCACACAGGGGAATTGGGTGTTGCATAACTCTGTTTACGAAATAAATATGTAATTGTTGTGTTATTTGTTCACTTATGTTCCCTTTATCTAATATTAGGTTTTGGTTGAAGATCTGATAACATTCAGTATCACAAATATGCAAAAGTAGAGAAAATTAGAAAGAGGGCAAATACTTTTTCATAGCACTGTAGAACAGGATAATATTCAGGATAGCAATATTATCATAGTGATAAAATTGTTGTATCTCAGTGACTATACCGTTGTAATAACATTATCGCATAAGCTCAGCTCCTATATGGAAATGGAAGCTGTGGGTGTCATAATAGCCCACCATAGACTACATGTCTTATCAAGTGTTGTGAGAGAAGCACAAGGAGAAAAATAAAAGTCATACCCTCTTACCTTTGTCAAGTGGGAATTGATCCATTTTGTAAAAGTCCTCTTCTGTACTGCTTCTTGCTCATCTGTAAGAAAAGTGGTACAGAACATTATCATGATGTCACAGAACATTGTCATGACGTCACAGAACATTGTCATGATGTCACAGAACATTGTCATGACGTCACAGAACATTGTCATGACATCACAGAACATTGTCATGATGTCACAGAATATTGTCATGATGTCACAGAACATTGTCATGATGTCACAGAACATTGTCAAGACACTGCTTAGTCTGCTTACACCCATTGCTGCCTCCACTATTTCATACTACAGTATATTCTCTATTCCCAATGCTTCATGTAGCCTGTTAAAGTAAGTGCATTCACAAACCGTGTGAATATTTCATTGAGTAGTGAGTAGTGTCCATCCTTTTTACAATAGCAGACCTCTGACCTCCCCAGCCCCAGACCTCTGACCTCCCCAGCCCCAAACCTCTGACCTCCCCAGCCCCAGACGTCTGACCTCCCCAGCCCCAGACCTCTGATCTCCCCAGCCCCAGACCTCTGATCTCCCCAGCCCGAGACCTCACTCCCCAGCCCCAGACCTCACTTTATCAAAGGTAGGCAGGGTTATGGGACAGAGGAAGAGAGAAAGAGATGAATGGAGGAAGAGAGGAAGGGAAGAAGAGAGGAAGGGAGGAAAAGATGCAGTGGAGCATTCTGCAACACAACTATACTCTGACTGGACAAAACTTTAGGAACACCTGCTCTTTCCATGACATAGACTAACCAGGTGAATCCAGGTGAAAGCTATGATCCCTTATTGATGTCACCGGTTAAATCCACTTCAATCGGTGTAGATGAAGTGGAGGAGACAGGTTCAAGAATTGCAACACTGCTGGGTTTTTCACGTTCAACCGTTTCCCGTGTGTATCAAGAATGGTCCACCACCCAAAGGACATCCAGCCAACTTGACACAACTGTGGGAAGCATTGGAGTCAACATGGGCCAGCATCCCTGTGGAACAGTTTCAACACCTTGTAGAGTCCATGCCCCTTCGAATTGAGGCTGTTCTGAGGGCAAAAGGGGGTGCAACTCAATATTAGGAAGGTGTTCTTAATGTTTTGGACACTCAGTGTAGTTCAAGACCTAACAGATCAAGAACGGGACGTGTGGAGAAACCTAATGACCAGCGATGCACTCAAACTTCACAATAATACTGTCATTTCTCTTATAAGCAATAGAAATCGACAGGAGCTGCCTTCCTTCCTTCCTTCCTTCCTTCCTTCCTTCCTTCCTTCCTTCCTTCCTTCCTTCCTTCCTTCCTTCCTTCCTTCCTTCCTTCCTTCCTTCCTTCCTTCCTTCCTTCCTTCCTTCCTTCACAATGAGGTCATAAGTAGATCTGAGTACGACCAGAGGAGATTTCTATTCTTGCAGACTCACTGCTCAGTGCACAATCCACCAATTAGAACATGCGTGGCCTTTCAGGTCACCCCCACTAACCCCTTTATGGAGGGGGGATAATATATGCAGACAGACTCTGTGTCTGATGCATAATGCCTTTCTGTTTTCGCACAAAACAAAACATCTGATTGTGTGGATCCTACTTCTGTCGGTGACATAGATAGATACAGTGACATGTGACATAGATAGAGTGACATGTACGCCGGTAGGTTGAACAATACTGGACACACACAGTGGCCATTTTTAAACATTCGCACTTGAAATATACTCACTGTTCACTTGCTGCAGGAGAACAGGGCCAGGCTAACACACTATCATGCATCTGGCTCATGCGTCTAGTTCACCTACATATAAGCCACAATCCAAGCCACATTCCTTGTTATTTTTCTATCGGCACTAACTAAATCCTCCACTAAGGATGAGAGGATGGGGATGCAGTGAGAGACGATGATCTATATAAAACGCTGCTGCCGGCCTACTTACCACGGAGATACTGAAAGAATCCCGTCACCAAGTTAAGAGAAGAGGTCTTTTTGACAGCTACATCCTTATAGTGAGCCATTCTCCACTCACAGGCTCATCACCTCCCTCCCTATGTCCTTCACATTGTGAGCTTGTTGTGAGCCTCTGTCTGTCTGTCTGTCTGTCTGTCTGACAGTCTGTCTGTCTGTCTGTCTGTCTGTCTGTCTGTCTGTCTGGGCTGCCTCAGCCTGGTTGGTCGCTTGTTTCCCAGTGACAACACAGAGCTGAGCTGCTGGAGGTTAGCTGCCTGCCAGCTGCAGGAATGCAGCCTCAATCCCTTCCTACTCCCTTGACACACACACACCGACCACACACACACACACACACACACACCAGTGCAGGCAGTGGAAACCCCTCTAATAGAGACAGATATTTACAATATTTCCCATCATCCCATCCTTCCCTCCTCTTCCTGTTATTCTCCCATGATCCAGAGGACAGGAGCCATGTGTGTGTTGTGTGATGCAATGTGTGATGTCATGTGTGATGTGTGCACAGCCCAGCCCCTGCTACACTGCTAGCCTCCCTGCCTCCTAGTAGCCCCGCCTCCCTGCCTCCCAGTAGCTCCGCCTCCCTCTAGCAGCAGCATCGTCCCAGACAGAGGGATCAGCCTGGAGCACTGCTCAACCAATCAGCATGAGGGAGGCAGTGATGTCACAGGCTGCCTTGGCTGCATTACCCCCCATTTAAGCAGGGAGGGAGGGTGTGTGTATGTGTGTGTAGTGGGAGGATGTGTAGTGTGTGTGTGTGTGTGTGTGTGTGTGTGTGTGTGTGTGTGTGTGTGTGTGTGTGTGTGTGTGTGTGTGTGTGTGTGTGTGTGTGTGTGTGTGTGTGTGTGTGTGTGCGTGCAGGAGGGTGTGTGTGCGTGCAGGAGGGTGTGTGTGTGTGTAGTGGGAGGGTGTGTGTGTGTGTGTGTGTGTGTGTGTACTGAATGTGTGTGCTTGTGCGTGCTTGTGAGTATGTGTGTGTGTGTTTGTGTGGGTGTGTTTGTCTAAAGTCTTCTAAGATTGAATTTGATTATTTCCCTCCAACAAAGACCAGAACATGCTACAATACCCCAGCATGGTTCAACAGAATAGTATCAACAACATGCTACAATACCCCAGCATGGTTCAACAGAATAGTATCAACAACATGCTACAATACCCCAGCATGGTTCAACAGAATAGTATCAACAACATGCTACAATACCCCCAGCATGGTTCAACAGAATAGTATCAACAACATGCAACAATACCCCAGCATGGTTCAACAGAATAGTATCAACAACATGCTACAATATCCCAGCATGGTTCAACAGAATAGTATCAACAACATGCTACAATACCCCAGCATGGTTCAACAGAATAGTATCAACAACATGCTACAATACCCCAGCATGGTTCAACAGAATAGTATCAACAACATGCTACAATACCCCAGCATGGTTCAACAGAATAGTATCAACAACATGCTACAATATCCCAGCATGGTTCAACAGAATAGTATCAACAACATGCTACAATATCCCAGCATGGTTCAACAGAATAGTATCAACAACATGCTACAATATCCCAGCATGGTTCAACAGAATAGTATCAACAACATGCTACAATACCCCATCATGGTTCAACAGAATAGTATCAACAACATGCAACAATATCCCCAGCATGGGACAACAGAATAAACCTCTAAATGAATGTCACGCCCTGACCTTTAAATGCCGGTTGTTTCTCATTGGTTTGGTCAGGGTGTGAATTTCTATGTGTAAATCTATGTGGTGTATTTCTATGTTGGCCGGGTGTGGTTCCCAATCAGAGGCAGCTGTCGATCGTTGTCTCTGATTGGGGATCATACTTAGGTAGCCATTTTGCCTACCTATGTTGTGGGATCTTGACTCTTGTTTGGCTTGTTTGTGTGTAGCCATTGTGAGCTTCACGTTACGTTGCTTTTGTTGTTTTGTCGTGTGTGAACTTAGTGAATAAACATGTATGCATTCCACGCTGCACCTTGGTCCAATCCTGTACTCAACGAACGTGACAATGAATTGTCTCTGTTGTAAACCTCTAAATGAATTGTCTCTGTTGTGAACCTCTAAATGAATTGTCTCTGTTGTGAACCTCTAAATGAATTGTTTCTGTTGCAAACCTCTAAATGAGTGTACATTGGGAGTCCTCTGCTTTTTGGTCATATCGACTGTTTTGATTGCTGTCTGATCATATTTTATTATCAAGTCACGGATCACAAGTTCAGACTAATAATTTATTATCAAACTTTCACATTATCTAATATTCTTGTGATCCATTACATTACATTGTGATCCAGCAGTACTGATTCCACAATGACTTTCCCTAAGAGAACAATAAAGTTTGAATTGATTGAATATAGTAGAGGTATTTGATAGCTAAGGATACTGAAAAGATTTGGCATGGGTCCTCAGATCCTTAAAAGGTTCTACAGCTGCACCATCGAGAGCATCCTGACAGGTTGCATCACTGCCTGGTATGGCAACTGCTCGGCCTCCGACCGTAAGGTACTACAGAGGGTAGTGCTTACGGCCCAGTACATCACTGGGGCCAAGCTTCCTGCCATCCAGGACCTCTATACCAGGCAGTGTCAGAGGAAGGCCCTAAAAATTGCCAAAGACTCCAGCCACCCTAGTCATAGACTGTTCTCTCTGCTCCCGCACGGCAAGCGGTACCGAAGCGCCAAGTTTAGGTCCAAGAGGCTTCTAAACAGCTTCTACCCCCAAGCCATTAGACTCCTGAACATCTAATCAAATGGCTACCCAGACTATTTGCATTGCCCTTTTTACGCTGCTGCTGCTCTCTGTTTATTATCTATGCATAGTCACTTTAATAACTCTACCTACATGTACATATATATTACCTCAATTACCTGGACTAACCGGTGCCCCCACACATTGACTCGGTACCGGTACCCCCTGTATATAGCCTCATTATTACCTGGACTAACCGGTGCCCCCACACATTGACTCGGTACCGGTACCCCCTGTATATAGCCTCATTATTACCTGGACTAACCGGTGCCCCCACACATTGACTCGGTACCGGTACCCCCTGTATATAGCCTCGCTATTGTTCTTATTACTGCTGCTCTTTAATGATTTGTTACTTTTATTTAGTATTATTTGATATTGTTTTTTTGTGTGATTTTTTTTCGGTATTCTTTCTTAAATCTGCATTGTTGGTTAAGGGCTTGTAAGTAAGCATTTCACTGTAAGGTCTACACCTGTTGTATTCGGCGCATGTGACAAATAACATTTGATTCGATTAGATTTTAACTGGTCTTTATTCAGTGGCTTCACAATACTATGTACTGTGTGCATTACAAAGCTTAAAGGCTATAGATTGGATGGAACACGTAAGTGTCTGTATTAAAACACCCCCAAGACACTGCTAAAATACTGTTAGGAAAACGATTAACTGGCCGTCTAATATTGTTGCACTCGCTAAATCTAGGGGTCTTAGTCGTAGTTAACTGTTCTGTAACCTGATTTAAAGATGTGCATCTATGTGAGAAATCAGCGTATGCGCCTAGGTGCCACTTTGTAACACAACAAAACGTGGAAAAAGTCAAGGGGTGTAAATACTTTCTGATGACACTGTACGTACCCAGCAGACAGATACCTTACCTTAAGTCCAGGGCCAGCTCCGTCTTGACCTCTTGGTCAGCCAGTCCGAGGATTATTATTTGTTCAATTGGTGACTAAATAAATATGTACAAAAAGGAAAAATACAAAAAGGCATGCTCAAACAAAAGGCCTCATGGCCACCAAACAAAACCCGTAGCCTGCCAGCTGTGACTCTGACTGACGATCCCCTTAATTGTCAGCACCTGATGTGCTTATCAACCAGGCTCAACACCTGGACAAGGTCGCTGCTGCCCCCTGGGGGAATGGAGTGTGAATGTGGTAGTGGGATGTAGTGTGCTGTCTAGTGGTTATCCCACTGGCTATAGGGTGAATGCACCAATTTGTAAGTCGCTCTGGATAAGAGCGTCTGCTAAATGACGTAAATGTGCCCTTGAGCAAGGCACTTAACCCTAATTGCTCCTGTAAGTCGCTCTGGATAAGAGCGTCTGCTAAATGACTAAAATGTAAAATGTAGACTACCTAAACTATTCCATAACTATACTTACAGTAATCCATCCTAAATGGTTAACAATGTAATTCCAATGTGAGTCCAAATCAACTAACATAACTTGCTCATCCTACGAGTTAGCAAGACAGCACAACTATATCTGGTACCAGGCTAGTACAACACCCCTTTCCTGAATAAAACAATAGCATTTATATCATCTAGTATTTGATAGCTTGTCATATCCAGCACAGAAAGCCCTTTATTATTTCAGGACCACAGCAGCTATTCTTCTAAAAGCCTTTTCTTACAGGCTATTAATACACTGGAGCGAGTCATCATACCATCATTACTGTACTGGACCCTGTTAGTCAGGCAGTAAAAAAAAATATGGTTTTATTATTTCAAAAAGGTAAAAGGACAGATATAGTACATGCACTGCATGTTGCTGTTATTGAGGGGGGGGGGGGGGGAACCTCATACAGTCTCCCTGAATACACAGTGCACTCATCTAGTGTATTCAGGAGCTGTCCTGCCCTGAACTCAGAGAGGAAGGAGTTGTTATGATACAGTATTGTCTCCTTTCAGGGGAATCAATTGGGTTATACTGTATAGGCCTATTCTAAACCATGACTACATTTACTGGGTATACCAGGACTCTCCAGTGCTACCATTCTGGTCACATGTGATCCTACATATTTTGCTGTGCTACCTGGAATTCTATTTGGGAGCACTAGTGCCCCTAGAAAACAAATCACCCAGATAATAATTGTTGTAATGAATACTTCGCTGTGTTGTAGCCTCTGAGTGCCACAGAGAATACACTGAGTGCAGATTCATGACCATCATGCACAAATACTACAGGGAAAACAGCTTGTTTTTGCTCAAACTGTTCAAATGTTGTGACTCATATTACCGGCGCACCGGTTTCTTCCTTTCTATTGCGTATTGGCGAGACCGCATGTCACGTGCCGTTCAAAAACTACTCACGAGACGCTTACCTTGTTCAGTCATGTTACAGCATCAACTAGCTAGCTAACAACCTGGTAACGCGGATGGAAGTTATCATACTCTGTGTGGTGACTAACAGCAAACATTTGGTGGCAGAGAAAGAAAAGGAAAGGGAGAGCTTCTTCAGGAGATCCAATCTAAGCTACACTGAACAAAAATATAAACGCAACATGCAACAATTTCAAAGATTTTACTGAGTTACAGTTCATATAAGGAAATCAGTCAATTGAAATAAATTCATTAGGAACTAATCTATGGATTTCACATGACTGACAATACAGACATAATTCTGTTGGTCACAGATACCTTAAAAAAAAAAGGTAGGGGCGTGGATCAGAAAACCAGTCAGTATCTGGTGTGAACACCATTTGTCTCATGCAGCGTGACACATCTCTTTCACATAGAGTTGATCAGGCTGTTGATTGTGGCCTATGGAATGTTTGTCCCACTCCTCTTCAATGGCTGTGCAACGTTTCTGGATATTGGTGGGAACTAGAACACACTGTCGTGCACGTCGATCCAGAGCATCCCAAACATGCTCAATGGGTGACATGGCTGGTGAGTATGCAGGCTATGGAAGAACTGGGAAATTTTAAGGAATTGTATACAGATCCTTGCGACATGGGGCTGTGCATTATCATTCTGAAACATGAGGTGATGGCGGCGGATTAATGGCATGACAATGGGCATCAGGATCTTGTCACGGTATCTCTGTGCATTCAAATTGCCATCCTCGAAGCGGGGAGTTAAGCTTGGCTTCTTCTTTATATGTGTAGAGTAAAGCTTAAACCATGCATTTAGATTGTAGGTAGGTATTGTAGTTAGGTATTGTAGGTAGCTTATGCAAGTAGTTATTGTAGGTAGTTATTGTAGGTAAGTATTGTAGTGTATTCGATTGAGCCCGATGAAGCACGAGGCTAGCTAGCTAACCCACTACCTGGACCATTAAAGCTAGCTAGCTAGCGGGTAGCAACACTGCAGCCACTGCTAGCTGGCCAACTATACCAGCTAGCAGTACTGTAGCAACTAAATACATTTCAACGGAACGATTTGATTAGTGTAAAGTTAGCTAGCTACATACAGTGGGGAGAACAAGTATTTGATACACTGCCGATTTTGCAGGTTTTCCTACTTACAAAGCATGTAGAGGTCTGTAATTTTTATCATAGGTACACTTCAACTGTGAGAGACGGAATCTAAAACAAAAATCCAGAAAATCACATTGTATGATTTTTAAGTAATTAATTTGCATTTTATTGCATGACATAAGTATTTGATACATCAGAAAAGCAGAACTTAATATTTGGTACAGAAACCTTTGTTTGCAATTACAGAGATCATACGTTTCCTGTAGGTCTTGACCAGGTTTGCACACACTGCAGCAGGGATTTTGGCCCACTCCTCCATACAGACCTTCTCCAGATCCTTCAGGTTTCGGGGCTGTCGCTGGGCAATACGGAATTTCAGCTCCCTCCAAAGATGTTCTATTAGGTTCAGGTCTGGAGACTGGCTAGGCCACTCCAGGACCTTGAGATGCTTCTTACGGAGCCACTCCTTAGTTGCCCTGGCTGTATGTTTCGGGTCGTTGTCATGCTGGAAGACCCAGCCACGACCCATCTTCAATGCTCTTACTGAGGGAAGGAGGTTGTTGGCCAAGATCTCGCGATACAGGGCCCCATCCATCCTCCCCTCAATACGGTGCAGTCGTCCTGTCCCCTTTGCAGAAAAGCATCCCCAAAGAATGATGTTTCCACCTCCATGCTTCACGGTTGGGATGGTGTTCTTGGGGTTGTACTCATCCTTCTTCTTCCTCCAAACACGGCGAGTGGAGTTTAGACCAAAAAGCTATATTTTTCTCTCATCAGACCACATGACCTTCTCCCATTCCTCCTCTGGATCATCCAGATGGTCATTGGCAAACTTCAGACGGGCCTGGACATGCGCTGGCTTGAGCAGGGGGACCTTGCGTGCGCTGCAGGATTTTAATCCATGACGGCGTAGTGTGTTACTAATGGTTTTCTTTGAAGTTGGAAGAGTTGTATTTGAGTGTTTCAGTGAAAGGTTAGTGAGGGAGGCCTCGTTTCCCCAGATATTTAGTTAATTTCATTCCGATCTCCTTTGCATTAGTGTAGCCTTTTCTGTAGCCTGTCAACTATGTGTCTGTCTATCCCTGTTCTCTCCTCTCCGCACAGGCCATACACACGCCTCACACCGCGTGGCTGCTGCCTCTCTAACCTGGTGGTCCCTGCACGCACGACCCATGTGGAGTTCCAGGTCTCCGGCAGCCTCTGGAACTGCTGTTCTGCGGCCAACAAGGCAGAGTTCATCTCAGCCTATGCTACCCTCCAGTCCCTCGACTTCTTGGCACTGACGGAAACATGGATTACCACAGAAAACACTGCTACTCCTACTGCTCTCTCCTCGTCTGACCATGTGTTCTCGCATACCCCGAGAGCATCTGGTCAGCGGGGCGGTGGCACAGGAATCCTCATCTCTCCCAAGTGGACATTCTCTCTTTCTCCCCTGACCCATCTGTCTATCTCCTCATTTGAATTCCATGCTGTCACAGTCACTAGCCCATTCAAGCTTAACATCCTTATCATTTATCGCCCTCCAGGTTCCCTTGGAGAGTTCATCAATGAGCTTGACGCCTTGATAAGTTCCTTTCCTGAGGATGGCTCACCCCTCACAGTTCTGGGTGACTTTAACCTCCCTACGTGTACCTTTGACTCATTTCTCTCTGCCTCCTTCTTTCCACTCCTCTCCTATTTTGACCTCACCCTCTCACTGTCTCCCCCTACTCACAAGGCAGGCAATACGCTTGACCTCATCTTTACTAGATGCTGTTCTTCTACTAATCTCACTGCAACTCCCCTCCAAGTCTCCGACCACTACTTTGTATCCTTTTCTCTCTCGCTCTCCTCCAACACTACTCACTCTGCCCCTACTCAGATGGTAACGCGCCGTCGCGACCTTCGCTCTCTCTCTCCCGCTACTCTCTCCTCTTCCATCCTATCATCTCTTCCCTCTGCTCAATCCTTCTCTCTCCAATCTCCTGATTCTGCCTCCTCAACCCTCCTCTCCTCCCTTTCTGCATCTTTTGACTCTCTATGTCCCCTATCCTCCCGGCCGGCTCGGTCCTCCACTCCTGCTCCGTGGCTTGACGACTCATTGCGAGCTCACAGAACAGGGCTCCGGGCAGCCGAGCGGAAATGGAGGAAAACTAGACTCCCTGCCTACCTGTCATCTTTTCACTCCCTCCTCTCTACATTTTCTTCCTCCGTTTCTGCTGCTAAAGCCACTTTCTACCACTCTAAATGTCAAGCCTCTGCCTCTAACCCTAGGAAGCTCTTTGCCACCTTCTCCTCCCTGCTGAATCCTCCTCCTCCTCCCCCTCCCTCCTCCCTCTCTGTGGATGACTTCGTCAACCATTTTGAAAAGAAGGTTGACGACATCCGATCCTCATTTATTAAGTCAAATCACACTGCTGGTCCTGCTCACACTGCCCTACCCTATGCTTTGACTTCTTTCTCCCCTCTCTCTCCAGATGAAGTCTTGCGACTTGTGACGGCCGGCCGCCCAACAACCTGCCCGCTTGACCCTATCCCCTCCTCTCTTCTCCAGACCATTTCCGTAGACCTTCTCCCTTACCTCACCTCGCTCATCAACTCATCCTTGACCACTGGCTATGTTCCTTCCGTCTTCAAGAGAGCAAGAGTTGCACCCCTTCTCAAAAAACCTACACTCGATCCCTCCAATGTCAACAACTACAGACCAATATCCCTTCTTTCTTTTCTCTCCAAAACTCTTGAGCGTGCCGTCTTTAGCCAACTCTCTTGTTATCTCTCTCAGAATGACCTTCTTGATCCAAACCAGTCAGGTTTCAAGACTGGTCATTCAACTGAGACTGCTCTTCTCTGTGTCACGGAGGCTCTCCGCACTGCTAAAGCTAACTCTCTCTCCTCTGCTCTCATCCTTCTAGACCTATCTGCTGCCTTTGATACTGTGAACCATCATATCCTCCTCTCCACCCTCTCCGAGTTGGGCATCTCCGGCGCGGCTCACTCTTGGATTGCGTCCTACCTCACAGGTCGCTCCTACCAGGTGGCGTGGCGAGAATCTGTCTCTGCACCACGTGCTCTCACCACTGGTGTCCCCCAGGGCTCAGTTCTAGGCCCTCTCCTATTCTCTCTATACACCAAGTCACTTGGCTCTGTCATATCCTCACATGGTCTCTCCTATCATTGCTACGCAGACGACACACAATTAATATTCTCCTTTCCCCAGGTGGCGAATCGCATCTCTGCATGTCTGGCAGACATATCAGTGGGGATGACGGATCACCACCTCAAGCTGAACCTTCGCAAGACGGAGCTGCTCTTCTTCCCGGGGAAGGACTGCCCGCTCCATGATCTCGCCATCACGGTTGACAACTCCGTTGTGTCCTCCTCCCAGAGTGCAAAGAACCTTGGCGTGACCCTGGACAATACCCTGTCATTCTCCGCTAACATCAAAGCGGTGACCCGATCCTGTAGGTTCATGCTCTACAACATTCACAGAGTACGACCCTACCTTACACAGGAAGCGGCACAGGTCCTAATCCAGGCACTTGTCATCTCCCGTCTGGATTACTGCAACTCGCTGTTGGCTGGGCTCCCTGCCTGTGCCATTAAACCCCTACAACTCATCCAGAACGCTGCAGCCCGTCTGGTTTTCAACCTTCCCAAGTTCTCTCACGTCACCCCGCTCCTCCGCACACTCCACTGGCTTCCAGTTGAAGCCCGCATCTGCTACAAGACCATGGTGCTTGCCTACGGAGCTGTGAAGGGAACGGCACCTCCGTACAGATATCACTAACACCTGGCCTTGTTCTCTCCAGTTAATATCTCTTAGATGATTCATTCAATTTAGTTTGACATACGGCAGGTAAGTACTACAATAGAGATGTAGCCTAAGTGGGCATTGAAGAGGATAGACCCAGGAACAAACACAACCACCAAGTGTACCATCAACCCCAGAGCAGAAGTAAGCTACATGAGTTCTTAAAGTGATCTAAGAGCATGATGATCCCTTTGGCAAGGAGTGTACTGTAGTGTACTGCCCTACAAAGGCAAAACGCAGTAACTACGAATTTGGTCAAGAATCTTTGATCTGTTGTCACCCTACTAGAATCTGAAGTCAAATGTCTACTGTTTGCTGATGATCTGGTGCTTCTGTCACCAATCCAAGGAGGGCCTACAGCTGCACCTAGATCTTCTGCACAGATTCTGTCAGACCTGGGCCCTGACAGTAAATCTCAGTAAGGCAAAAATAATGGTGTTCCAAAAAAGGTCCAGTTGTCAGGACCACAAATACAAATTCCATCTAGACACCGTTGCCCTAGAGCACACAAAAAACTATACATACCTCAGCCTAAACATCAGCGCCACAGGTAACATTCACAAAGTTGTGAACGATCTGAGAGACAAGGCAAGAAGGGCCTTCTATGCCATTAAAAGGAACATAAAATTTGACATACCAATTAGGATCTAGCTAAAAATACTTGAATCAGTTATAGAACCCATTGCCCTTTATGGTTGTGAGGTCTGGGGTCCGCTCACCAACCAAGAAAAACCACAGTGTGCCATCACAGCAGCAAGATTTGTGACCTGTTGCCACAAGAAAAGGGCAACCAGTGAAGAACAAACACCATTGTAAATACAACCCATACTTATGTTTATTTATTTTCCCATTTGTACTTTAACTATTTGCACATTGTTACAACACTGTATATATACATAATATGACATTTGAAATGTCTTTATTCTTTTGGAACTTCTGAGTGTAATGTTTACTGTTAATATTTATTGTTTATTTCACTTTGGTTTACTATCTACTTCACTTGTTTGGCAATGTTAACATACGTTTCCCATGCCAATAAAGCCTTTAAATTGAAAATTGAATTGAGAGAGAGACAGAGAGGGGGGGGGGGGGGGAGAAACAGAGACAGAGAGAGAGAGAGACAGAGAGAGAGGGGAGTGGATGCTCCCAGACAGTGTCAGCAGCAGCTGCCAGAAGGTGCACTCAGGGCACAGATCACAGACTCTATGATCTACAGCTAACAGCTTACAGACTGATGTAATCTGATGGCTAGAGACAGAGAATAATCACCACTCTCTTACAGCTACAGAGGAGACGTGAGTCTACGTATCCTGCCTATAGCCTGCAAAACTTTCCTCATAAATGAACATTAATGCAACAGAAGACAGGCCTGTTCAGAAAAGGCAACTGAGTTCTAATATATATGACATACACATGTCAGTGCCACTTCACACATCCTCAGAGCAAACTGCATACGTGTTTGTGCTAAGCTGATTGTGAGGGACAAGAATGAGGTCTGGTGGGTTCTCTCTCTATGCCTATCACTGTGCTTCCTGTGAAGGAGGGTAGTGATCACACGCGACATGCCCACCACAAACCGTTCACTGGCAGTGTTTCTTCACATCCTCCTCAGACCAGACACACCATCACCAGCTATAAAAGCAGAAACAACAATGTCTCAGTCAGTCGAGTCATTCTGAAACCGAGAGCATCTGGGCCGGGTCGTTCTGGTCTAGTCATGCACACCATTCTCCATTCCCGTCTCTCCTGGCAGTAAAAGTCAGTGATAACATGAGAGCATCTGAGGAGACTGGGTGTCACCTTCACCCTCCTTATAAAGCGGAGGATCTGTTGGCCTGGGTGGATTCTATGGTGCTCTAGTCTAACCTAACGCAATGGTTCTGCTAAATGTTAGGATTAAATTAAATGGGAAGCACTATGAAGGTTCAATTTCAATACTAATTAATTAACCACCCACAAACGTGTTTCGGACGAAGGTAGGCATCCTCTCTCAGTGTGTAAATGGTACACAGAGTCTCAATGTCTGAGGCCAAATGTTTCCCAAGGGCAAGTGACAGAGAATTTATGTTGACACGGGAAGCACTAATTAATTACCAAGACTGAAGCTGGGCAGACTATAGGATAAATCCTGGTATAACTTCACATGGTGCTGTAGGCTACTATACCTGCTTGTAGTCCAACAGCCCCGTGACCAGCCAACAAAATGTCTGTCGGTGAAAGACTAGGATTACGGAAATCATCATCAAGATGAGACCATTCGGTCCGTTAGTTTCAGGTTTCAAGTTCAAGTTTTATTTCGTCACAAGCCCTACCCAACAGTGCAGTATTCGATATAAAAAAGTATAGATAATAATACAATAAAATAAATTAAAATATAAGAAATAAGAGAGGAAGCTATAGACACTACAGGGTAAATGTACTATGTGCAGGGATACTGGAGTATTGAGGTAGATATGTACAGTGAGGGAAAAAAGTATTTGATCCCCTGCTGATTTTGCATGTTTGCCCACTGACAAAGAAATTATCAGTCTATAATTTTGTCCCACTCCTCTTTGCAGATCTTCTCCAAGTCATTAAGGTTTCGAGGCTGACGTTTGGCAACTCGAACCTTCAGCTCCCTCCACAGATTTTCTACGGGATTAAGGTCTGGAGACTGGCTAGGCCACTCCAGGACCTTAATGTGCTTCTTCTTGAGCTACTCCTTTGTTGCCTTGGCCGTTTGTTTTGGGTCATTGTCATGCTGGAATACCCATCCACGACCCATTTTCAATGCCCTGGCTGAGGGAAGGAGGTTCTCACCCAAGATTTGACAGTACATGGCCCCGTCCATCGTCCCTTTGATGCGGTGAAGTTGTCGTGTCCCCTTAGCAGAAAAACACCCCCAAAGCATAATGTTTCCACCTCCATGTTTGACGGTGGGGATGGTGTTCTTGGGGTCATAGGCAGCATTCCTTGTCCTCCAAACACGGCGAGTTGAGTTGATGCCAAAGAGCTCGATTTTGGTCTCATCTGACCACAACACTTTCACCCAGTTCTCCTCTGAATCATTCAGATGTTCATTGGCAAACTTCAGACGGCCCTGTATATGTGCCTTCTTGAGCAGGGGGATCTTGCGGGCACTGCAGGATTTCAGTCCTTCACTGTGTAGTGTGTTACCAATTGTTTTCTTGGTGACTATGGTCCCAGCTGCCTTGAGATCATTGACAAGATCCTCCCGTGTAGTTCTGGGCTGATTCCTCACCGTTCTCATGATCATTGCAAATCCACAAGGTGAGATCTTGCATGGAGCCCCAGGCCAAGGGAGATTGACAGTTATTTTGTGTTTCTTCCATTTGCGAATAATCGCACCAACTGTTGTCACCTTCTCACCAAGCTGCTTGGCGATGGTCTTGTAGCCCATTCCAGCCATGTGTAGGTCTACAATCTTGTCCCTGACATCCTTGGAGAGCTCTTTGGTCTTGGCCATGGTGGAGAGTTTGGAATCTGATTGTGTGTGTGTGTGTGTGAGTGTGAGTGTGTGTGTCTGTGTGCGCAAGAGTGTCAGTGTAGGCGTGATAGGCGGATATACAGAACATGTCAAAAGGGCTAAAAGTAACTGGTAGTGTCACGACTTCCTCCGAGGCTGCCTCCCCTCCTTGTTCGGGCAGGCTTCGGCGTTCGTCGTCACCGGCTTACTAGCTACTGCCGCTCCATATATCATCATCATTCCATTTGTCTTGTCTTGTCAATTACACACACCTGGTTCTTATCCCCTCATTAGTCCATGTATAAGTGTTCCCTCTGCCCCCCTTGTCCTTGTGGGTGATTGTTGTTTCGTGAGAGTAGTGTAGCTCGGTGGAGCTACTCGTACATTGTTATTGCCAGGGTAGATTTTCCCCTGTGCCTGTTTCGTTTGTCGCTATCCAGCGCTATTTGTGTACGACAGAATAAATTCTGCATTCGGTGATTACCCTCCTGCGCCTGACTCCTTCTATCACACTCATCACAGGTAGCAGGAATATATAAATATGGATGGTAATATACTAATGGTAATATATACATGTAAACAGGAGTAATAGTGACCAGTAGCAGGATAAATACAAAGATATTAATGGTAATGGAAATCAATAATCAATGAACAGCAGCATAGTGGTAGTAATACAATAATCAATAACAATTTTAGCAGCAGGGTAGGTGTGAGGGGGAGTCCGCCAACAGCCTGACAGAAGGTAGAAACTTTCTCCACAGGATATATCCTTTTTGTGACAGGATTCACAGGAAGTTATGTTTCCTCTCAATTCTGGGCCGTGCTCATAAGGCAACAAACCACTTAAACCAGTTATAACTTTTGCCTTATGGCAAGATGCTCCATCATGCTGGAAAAGGCATTGGTCGTCACCAAACTGTTCTTGGATGGTTGGGAGAAGTTGCTCTCGGAGGATGTGTTGGTACCATTCTTTATTCATGGCTGTGTTCTTAGGCAAAATTGTGAGTGAGCCCACTCCCTTGGCTGAGAAGCAACCCCACACATGAATGGTCTCAGGATGCTTTACTGTTGGCATGACACAGGACTGATGGTAGCGCTCACCTTGTCTTCTCTGGACAAGGTGTTTTCCGGATGCCCCAAACAATCGGAAAGGGGATTCATTAGAGAAAATGACTTTACCCCAGTCCTCAGCAGTCCAATCCCTGTACCTTTTACAGAATATCAGTCTGTCCCTGATGTTTTTCCTGAAGAGAAGTGGCTTCTTTGCTGCCCTTCTTGACACCAGGCCATCCTCCAAAAGTCTTCGCCTCACTGTGCGTGCAGATGAACTCACACCTGCCTGCTGCCATTCCTGAGCAAGCTCTGCACTGGTGTTGCCCCGATCCCGCAGCTGAATCAACTTTAGGAGACGGTCCTGGCGCTTGCTGGACTTTCTTGGGCGCCCTGAAGCCTTCTTCACAACAATTAAACCTCTCTCCTTGATGTTCTTGATGATCCGAAAAATTGTTGATTTAGGTGCAATCTTACTAGCAGCAATATCCTTGCCTGCGAAGCCCTTTTTTGTGCAAAGCAATGATGACGGCATGTGTTTCCTTGCAGGTAACCATGGTTAACAGAGGAAGAACAATGATTTCAAGCACCACCCTCCTTTTAAAGCTTCCAGTCTGTTATTCTAACTCAATCAGCATGACAGAGTGATCTCCAGCCTTGTCCTCGACAACACTCTCACCTTTGTTAACGAGAGAATCACTGACATGATGGCAGCTGGTCCTTTTGTGGCAGGGCTGAAATGCAGTGGAAATGTTTTTGGGGGATTAAGTTCATTTTCATGGCAAAAAGGGACTTTGCAATTAATTGCAATTCATCTGATCACTCTTCATGACATTCTGGAGTATATGCAAATTGACATCATCAAAACTGAGGCAGCAGACTTTGTGAAAATTAGTATTTGTGTCATTCTCAAAACTTTTGACCACGACTGTACAGAGAGATCCTTGATGAAAACCTGCTCCAGACCGCTCAGGACCTCAGACTGGGGCGAAGGTTCACCTTCCAACAGGACAACGACACTAAGCACACAGCCAAGACAACGCAGGAGTGGCTTTGGTACAAGTCTTTGAATGTCCTTGAGTGGCCTAGCCAGAGCCCAGACTTGAACCCGATTGAACAGCTCTGGAGAGACCTGAAAATAGCTGTGCAGCAATGCACCCCATCCTTCTGACAGAGCTTGAGAGGATCTGCAGAGAAGAATGGGAGAAACTCCCCAAATACAGGTGTGCCAAGCTTGTAGCGTCATACCCAAGAAGACCCAAGGCTGTAATCACTGCCAAAGGTGCTTCAACAAAGTACTGAGTAAAGGGTCTGAATACTTACGTAAATGTAATATTTCAGTTTTAGTTTGTTTATACATTTGCAACAAATAAAAAAAATACTGTTTTTGGGGTCATTATGGGGTACTGTGTGTAGATTGATGAGGGAAAAAAACAATTTAATCCATTTTAGAATAAGGCTGTAACGTAACAAAATGTGGAAAAAGTCAAGGGGTCTGAATACTTTCCGAATGCACTGTATATATACAGTATATAGATGTCCTAGCCTACCTCTTTCAGGTACTAAATTCAATGCAGTTTTAGCCTTATATTTAGTTAATGAATGATGGGTTATGCATAATAAGCTTCTAACTTATAGCCTCTGTCTCTTGCGCAATACACACGCACCTGTGCTCCACTGGCCTCTCCTTAAAAAACGCTCCTTAGCTCTTGGGAGTCCCATTTAGGAAAAGCTAGACTAGAATAGCTTGCTGGATTCTTTTGTTTTTGCATTTCTTATACCAATAGACTATTCAAAGAGGAACACAAGCTCTTGTTTGCTGAATGTTAAATACAGCAGCCAACAGAACTCACGGGTAGTTTGAAAGAAGAGCGAATGCACGATTGCAGTAGGCTATAGCAGTGATCTAGTCAGACCAATAACTATTCAATCTTGGTGAAGAGAAGTGAAAGCCGTCTGCATCTAATTCTAGTATTATATTATTCAAGCCTGTCATTAGAATGATGAAGATCAGGACAACAAAACTTATTTCATTTAACTAATGAAAACGCGGAAGGAATGAAGCAACAATAGAGAGAGAAAGAGGAGGTAGGCTAATAACATTAGGGGAAATATTATGAAAGGTTTATGCGTCAGCCTACTAATTATACAAATAGGCCCTATTATATTTCCAAATTAAAATCAAATTTTCTAGCCTATACTTGTAACTTTGTAGGCCGCATGTGCTGCACCAGAATCACATGTTCTCTTCTGCTTTATCATGGTTTGAACGATGTGCGTAATTCCAGTCCATATAATACAGTATAATACAATACAGTACAGTAATACAGTTCACACTCAAAAAGATTAGCCTACTGGAGCTTGTTTCATTTATTTACCCAAGAGAGCATATAGCTAACTACATCTATGACCATATACTGTACTAGTACAGTTGGGTACCTTCTGTGCATTCATAAAATGGGGGCCCTTTTCCAGCTTTGGGTTACATCCCAGATGGCACCCTATTCCCTATGTAATGCACTACTTTTGACCAGGGCCCATACTAGGGTGCCATTTGGGACACAGTCTTGGTTGTGACAGAGGGAAGAAGAATGTCAGCAATGCAGTAGCCAATTAGGAAGTAGCCAATTAGGTGGTTATAACAAATATTAGGGGGTAAAATATTATGAATAGAAATTCAGGAAAAGAAGAAGGATGAGCAAAGAGGAGCCACATCTTGTGTCACTTCCGTAAATGTAGCCTACATGAATAGGGTTTGTTCACCAGGTTAGCACATGCCAACTTCAAGCTTGGGCATGCCTAAGTAAAGAGTTTGGTTTCAACACAAACACAACATTTAAAAAAAAACATTTTAGTCATTTAGCAGACGCTCTTATCCAGCGCGACTTACAGTTAGTGAGTGCATATATGTTTTTTTTTATACTGGTCCCCCGTGGGAAACGAACCCACATCCCTGCCGGCCAAACCCTCCCCTACCTTGGACCAATTGTGCGCCGCCCATGGGTCTCCCAGTCGCGGCCGGCTGCAACAGAGCCTGGACTCGAACCAGGATCTCTAGTGGCACAGCTAGAACTGCGATGCAGTGCCTTAGACCACTGCGCCACTCAGGAGTAGGGGGGAAAGTTTTACTACCGCAGATAGCCTTTAATAACATTGTAGTGTTCAGTCACCATCACATTTTTCTCAAAGATGATGATTTATTCACAAAAATGAATTAATACAAATACTAAGCCTTGCACTTTACGTAGTGATGATTACACTCCACTCAAATGGCAGGTGTTCTGGCCTATTGGCACTGATTGCTTCAAAATTTTACATAGATTAGAAATAGCTAAAGTTGACGCACAGGAAAACATCCTCTCAAAGAGCAGGAAGTTGGTTATCAGGCAGCAGTGGCACAACCACACACAGATGTTTCATAGCACAGTAACTATGGTAACGAGCTACACACACACACACACACACAATGAATAGACATAAAAATAGGCAGAAGTGGTACAACCACACAGAGATGTTTGGCTCATAACTATGGTAACGAGCCACACACACACACACATCCGCAGACTATCAGAGTGACAAAACGTCCACAAATGAAGGTGCAGGTTACGAGCTGACATCCGGTCCCAATTCACTCCGTACACTTTCCCCTAACCCAGAACCCTTTGATGTTTGCAGACCTATGAGTTCCATCACTACACTGCTTTTGACCCTTCAGATCTGCAAACATCCATGGGTTGGGGCCAAGGGGAAGGGGTAGGGAGATAATTGGGACCACAGACTCTCAATTCAGGGATGGATTTAGAATTTCTATGGACAGAACTCCCACAGGTGAAGGTGCAAGTTACAAGCTGAAAACCTAGACTCTCAATTCAGGGATGGCCCCTATCAGGGGATGGTGGTGATGACCTGATGCCCTTGTAACAGGGGGGGAGAGAACACCAACAGAAAGACTCCCTATATTGATCTGTTCTCTTTCCAAGAATAGATTTCCATTTCAGCGAGCAGAAACATTTCTCATTTGAAGATTGGCTTTGATACACTCTTAAAAATAAGGGTTCCAGTTGGAACCAAATAAGGTTATTCAGAGCGGCATAGGGGAATGATTTGAGGTTCTCTGAAGAACCTTAAAAGGGATGGTTCTTTGAACAACCACACACACTCAACACCTTATTTTATTGAAATAATGTGTTGAGCCTTATTTGCATATTTCCCAGGGTGCCTTTTGAATTCCCAGTACCACCCATGACTGTGCTTGCTAGTGACAGAGACATGGTTGGTGCATTTATAAATGTTCAGTCCTGTGGCCTTCACCAAATGAGATCCTAAGTGAATGTGTTATCATTAAAATGTAATTCTTTAAGACAATACTGTACATATTTCATAAGGACTTATTTTGTGGGCCTAGTTCAGCTTTTCCCAGACTCGGTCCTCAGGACCCCAAGGAGGGCACGTTTTGGTTTTTGCCCTAACACTTGATGATTAGTTGATTATTTGAATCAGCTGTGTAGTGCTAGGGCAAATAACAAAATGTGCCCTCCTTGGGGTCCCGAGAACCGAGTTTGGGAAACCCTGGCCTAGTTTTACTCATGGTTTACAGGCCATATCAGGCCTGCAAGTCACATTATAATTATAATAATATGCTGGCATCAGGCCTGCAAGTCACATTATGCTGGCTTGCAAAGTGATGTGTAATTCCAACTGGAATTCAATCAGAGTGGGGATATCCAACATTTGGAATTTTAACCTGCATTCAAAATAACTGCCAGGGTTGGGAAGACAAAGATATGAGACTACCTAAAGCATATGAACTGGAACAACCATTTCAGTAGTGGGTGAAATAACTCCAAGTAACAGATTGGATCAGTTTAGAAAAATGTATATTTATATTTGAGTAGCATAAGATTAATTAATCAATCAAGGTACATGGAAAAACATAGATATTGAAACAAAAGATTCCAAAAATCAACATGCAATAGAGCATGCTGAGAAATATGATAATGACAGATGGGCGTGGTTTTGGTTCAACTCTATTTATTAACACTAACACTGAAGTTATTTTACACCACTTAGTGTTAATTTAACTATTTACAGTAACAACAACACAAACTCCTATAAACTGTGTTTAATGCTGATCATTAAGTTCAGATAACAAAGACTAATAGATAGCTATGATTGGGTCCCCTGTAGCTCAGTTGGTAGAGCATGGCACTTGCAACGCCAGGGTTGTGGGTTCGTTTCCCACAGGGGGCCAGTATGAAAAATGTATGCACTCACTAACTGTAAGTTGCTCTGGATAAGAGCGTCTGCTAAATGACTAAAATGTAAATGATTGCTCCATTGCAGCAAGTGTTGGGCTCCATGGCAACCAAAGTGTGAGATGCCTGACAACCTTAACACTTCCCCAATTGCTCTACTTCTCGAAAACAAGACAGTGACTAAGAATAACTTATTTTTATATAATGAACAAAAATATAAACGCAACATGTAAAGTTTTGGTCCCATGTTTCATGAGCTGAAATAAAAGATCCCAGATATGTTTCATACGCACAAAAAGCTTATTTCTCTCAAATGTTGTGCACAAATTAGTTTACATCCCTATTAGTGAGAATTTCTCCTTTGCCAAGATAATCCATCCACCATATCAAGAAGCTGATTAAAGCTGATTAAAACTGATTAAACAGCATGACCATTACACAGGTGCACCTTGTGCTGGGCACAATAAAAGGCCACTCTAAAATGTGCAGTTTTGTCACACAACACCATGCCACAGATGTCTCAAGTTTTGAGGGAGCATGCAATTGACATGTTGATTGCGAGAATGTCCACCAGAGCTGTTGCCAGAGAATTCAATGTTCATTTCTCTACCATAAGCCACCTCCAACATCGTTTTAGAGAATTTGGCAGTACGTCCAACCGGCCTCATAACCGCAGACCACGTGTAACCACGCTAGCCCAGGACGGCCACATCCAGCTTCTTCACTTGCGGGATCGTCTGAGACCAGCCACCCGGACAGCTGATGAAACTGAGGAGTTTTTCTGTCTGTAATTTCTGTCTGTCCCTCCCCATGGTTGAGCTCCTGCCCAGTCATGTAAAATCCATAGATTAGGGCCTAATGAATTAATTTCAATTGACTGATTTCCTTATATGAACTAATTCAGTAAAATCGTTGAAATTGTTGCATGTTGAGTTTATATTTTTATTCAGTATACATAGTGAGGAAATGCAGTGAACATTTTGTGTGGTTTTAAGCCAACAGGATATGGTGTTTTATATCAACGTCACCAACCACGTGTAATAAATGGCTCTGGAAACCAACTGCCACATTTCTGAGAATCCATTCTTATTGCACTACATTAAAATATTTTTTACCCCCTTGATACACATTTATCTAGGGACAAACTACAACAGTGCTTCTCTTTGTAGCTCGATGACCACTCCTTCTATTGCAGGAATTCTCTAAATGCATCTCATCAGTTACCTTAATGAAATTATCAATTACTTTAACTTTAGTTCCAAAAAAGAATACAACAACAAGACAACACAAGAGGTTCCTTATTCACTGTTTTGGGATGAATGAGTAGGCAATCCTAAGAAGAGGGACTAATTCTCTCCAATGTAATAAGCCTGCCATAGCCTATCCTTCAGGCAGCACTACAGTGGCAGTGCACACAAGGCCATTACAAACAAGACTGCGTTTTCTGGGTGATTTGAAAAGTCGTAGTCAATCGATCAATAATATAATAATACTCTTAGCAAAAAAAGAGCCTAAGTATTGTTGTCCATTAGTTTACTCCAATTAGGGGAGGGGTGGTAGGGTTAGAGAAAATAATAAAGAAGGAAAATATTTTAAAATATATATTATATATATAATAATATATATATTTATAAAAAATATATATATGGGGGATTGGAAATTATGCAGACAATTACATTGATAGAAGCCACAATCTATCTGCAATATTAAAGCTGATCTACCCCCTAAACAATCAATAGAAATAAAGAAATAAGCCTGCCATAGCCTATACTTCAGGCAGCACTACAGTGACAGTGCACACAAGGCCATTACAAACAAGACTTTGTTTTCAGAATCAGGCATATCCTCCCTCTGAAAGCATTTCACTTGTATGTAATATCTCAACAGGCACAGGTGAGGCATCTGAAATACTGACAGTAAACCCCACATACTGCGTGACGTTACACACAACTTCTGATCATAGAATAGAATAGAGTAGAATAGAACAGAGTAGAATATAACAGAATAGAATAGAATAGAGTAGAATATAATATAATAGAATAGAATAGAGTAGAATAGAATAGAACAGAGTAAAATATAATAGAGTAGAATCGAATAGAGTAGGATAGAATAGAACAGAGTAGAATATAATAGAGTAGAATAGAATAGAGTAGAATAGAATAGAACAGAGTAGAATATAATAGTATAGAGTAGAATAGAATAGAATAGAATAGAGTAGAATAGAATATAATAGAATAATATAGAACATATATATATTTAGAACATAATACAATACAATAGAACAGAGTACAATAACTTTGTCTGTATATGTGTCTGAGAGAGTCTGCATTGTTCATTCTACCATGCAAGGGAACCTGGAAAACTCCAGACATGCGGGCACATAGCCAAGGTATTGAACAAACTCCAGACATGCGGGCACATAGCCAAGGTATTGAACAAACTCCAGACATGCGGGCACATAGCCAAGGTATTGAACAAACTCCAGACATGCGGGCACATAGCCAAGGTATTGAACAAACTCCAGACATGCGGGCACATAGCCAAGGTATTGAACAAACTCCAGACATGCGGGCACATAGCCAAGGTATTGAACAAACTCCAGGCATGCGGCACATAGCCAAGGTATTGAACAAACTCCAGGCATACGGGCACATAGCCAAGGTATTGAATCAGAATAATAGCAAGGTGGCACAGCATGCATACATATACAGAAGGTTTGTCTAAAATGGCATCATATACCCTATATAGTGGACTATGTTTGGTCTGAGCTCTGGCCAAATGTAAAGTAGTGCACTATATAAGCCAGGGAATAGGGTTCCATTTCGCATGCATCCAAAGTATCAGTACCCCCATAGAACCCAATTGAATGAGACCTACCTTGCAGTTTTTGCATCACGTTGGCTATGTCCATGGAGTTTCTTCCGGACTTCCATGGTGAGGCCATGTCGTTTCTCTGCTACTGGACTGGACCACAGTAGGTAATACACTGATGCAGACGAGACGACACGTTACTTTTCTGAGGAGGGCAACCTCCTTAGTGACTGTGTCTCTCTGTCTGTCTCCCTGTCTCTCCCTCTGTCTTTCTGTCTCCCTCTCCCTCTGTCTCTCTGTCTGTCTCACTGTCTCTCAGTCTCTCTGTCTGTCTCCCTCTCCCTCCCTCTGTCTGTCTGTCTGTCTGTCTGTCTCACTCTCTCTCTCTCTCTCTCTCTCTCTCTCTCAGTCTCTCTCTCCCTCTGTCTCTCTGTCTGTCTGTCTCTCTGTCTCTCTGTCTGTCTCCCTCTCCCTCTCCCTCTCCCTCTGTCGCTCTGTCTGTCTCACTGTCTCTCTGTCTCTCTGTCTCTCTGTCTCCCTCTCCCTCTCTCTCTCTGTCTCACTCTCGCTCTCTCACTCTCTCTCTCTCTCTCGCTCTCTCTCTCTCTCTCCCTCTCCCTCTCCCTCTCCCTCTGTCTCTTTCTGTCTGACTGTCTGTCTGTCTGTCTGTCTGTCTGTCTGTCTGTCTGTCTGTCTGTCTGTCTGTCTGTCTGTCTGTCTCACTCACTCACTCTCTCTCTCTCTCTCTCTCTCTCTCTCTCTCTCTCTCTCTCTCTCTCTCTCTCTCTCTCTCTCTCTCTCTCTCTCTCCCTCTGTCTCTCTGTCTGTCTCTCTGTCTGTCTCACTATCTGTCTCTGTCTCTCCCTCTCTCTGTCTGTCTCTCTTAGTCTCTGTATTTCTCTCTCTGTCTCACTCTCACTCTCTCTCTCTCTCTCTCTCTCTCTCTCTCTCTCTCTCTCTCTCTCTCTCTCTCTCTCTCTCTCTCAAGCAGCAGAGGGGTCCAATCGAATCTCAGGTTTCAGACAGGGGGATGAGCAGCTATGCTACTCAGTGGCAGTCGTCCTTCCATTCAATGTCTAGAGAGGAGAGAGAAGACAGGTGTGCCAGTCAGTGTGTTTCCTTAAAAGTGACAGCTACAGCGCCTTCTGAAACTATTCATTCCTAATTTTGTCGTGTTACGGCCTGAATTTAAATTGGATTAAATTGAGATTGTGTGTCACTGGCCTACACACAATAACCCATAATGTCAAAGTGGAATTATGTTTTTGGAAATTTGTACAAATTAATTAAAAAGGAAAAGCTGAAATGTCTTCAGTCAATAAGTATTCAACCCCTTTGTTATGGCAAGCCTAATTAACTTCAGGAGTAGAAATGTGCTTAACAAGTCACATAATACGTTTCATGGATTCACTCTGTGTGCAATAATAGTGCTTAACATGATTTGTGAATGACTCCCTCATCTCTGTACCCCACACATACAATTATCTGTAAGGTCCCTTTGTCGAGCAGTGAATTTTTCCAATGCCTCGCAAAGAAGGGCACCTATTGGTAGATCGGTAAAAAAGCAGACATTGAATATCCCTTTGAGCATGGTGAAGTTATTCATTACACTTTGTAAAACAGTTTCATGGCTGTGATAGGAGAAAACTGAGGATGGATCAAAAACATGGCAGGTACCCCACAATACTAATCTAAATGACAGAGTAAAAAGAAGGAAGCCTGTATAGAATAAAACATATTCCAAAGCATGCATCCTGTTTGCAATAAGGCACTAAAGTAGAACTGCAAAAAATGTGGCAAAGAAATTAACTTTACAGTATGTCCTGAATACAAAGTGTAATGTTTGGGGCAAATCCAACACAAGACATCACTGAGTACCACTCTACATATTTTCAAGCATGGTGGTGGCTGAAACATGTTATGTGTATGCTTGTCATCGGCAAGGACTAGGGAGTTTTTTAGGATAAAAATAAACGAAATAGAGCTAAGCACAGGCAAAATCCTCGAGGAAAACCTGGTTCAGTCTGCTTTCCAACAGATACTGGGAGACAAATTCACTTTTCAGCAGGACAATAATCTAAAACACAAGGCCAAATATACACTGGAGTTACTTACCAAGGCAACATTGAATGTTCCAAAGTGGCCTAGTTACAGTTTTGACTTAAACCAGCTTGAAAATCAATGGCAAGACTTGAAAATGGCTGTCTAGCAATGATCAATAACCAACTTGACAGAGCTTGAAGAATTTTAAAAAGAATAATGTGCAAATATTGTATAATCCAGGTGTGCAAAGCTCTTAGTGACTTACCCATAAAGACTCACAGATTTTTCTGTATTTCATTTTCAATAAATGTCTAAAAACATGTTTTCACTTTGTCAGTATGGGGTGTTGTGTGTAGATGGGTGAGAAAATACATATATTTTATCAATTTTGAATTCAGGCTGTAACATAACAAAATGTGGAATAAGTCAAGGGCTATGAATACTTTCTGAAGGCACTGTCAAACATTTATTATTAGATGAATATCAACTAAACAAATGCATAATACATAGCTCATAAGCCTTTATAAATGTGCTTATAATGCATTATTACCAAAATCCCTAGTGCATATAAATGAAATAGGACTGAAATCATGTCATCAGAAAATACTAGGAGAAAGTGACATGAAGTCTACTGTAAGCCTACAGTGCATACTCTGAATGAACTAACAATGAATTAACTGTCAAAAATTGTTAATTTTGAGACGCACTTCAAACAACAAAGACATTGTCACTCACTTTAATGTAGGCTCTATTAGGAGTTCTTGTCTTGAGCTATTGCATCAATTATCTATAAGCTATACGATAAATTTGCCTTCCCGCATTTGGTGAAATAACTAGAAAAAAAGGAACATAGACTCCGCAGTTGTAGTACTAGTAACACATTAGTAAAATAAATTGATAGAAATTGATGTATCTAGTAAAATAAACGTAACTAAGAAACGTTTCACTGAATACAGTGTTCAACCGTTTCTTACCACTAGACTGTCAATCCACTAAGTGCAGTGTTCAACCAATTTTTACCACAAGACTGTCAAACTGCAGCCAATCCTACAGCCTCAATTTCAGGCAGGAAGTGTATGTTTTACTATGTTGCCAATGGTAACAATCAAACATTGTAGCGGTCTCCGTGTTTGTAACAATAGTTTTGAATGTGCAACATTGTAGCAATATTAGATACACTTTTCGTTCCTTGTAGTTTCTTGTTATGAAAAAAGGGAGAATATGGTCCTCACGCTAAAGTTACGCTGTAGTTATTCGCTCCTTGTCGAATTGGGACATTCCTTCCCACTGGGCATTTTACATCAATTCAACTTCTATCCCTCGTTCGTTGAACGGAAACAACTTTGACTCAAACAGTGTGTGCCCAGTAGGTCTCCTTTACAGTTTATTGACATTTCTTTGGCGTCCAGTGATGATGACTGTGAATGTATGGATTTAAAGAAATCAGTGTGTGGATGTCACAGAAATAGTGTGTTTTACCCCTTAAAAAACGGGTAAAAAGTTATAGAAATACCTTCTTTAAAAATGTTTTACAAAAATAACCCTCTGCTGAAAAAAGTTTGAAATATGTTATTTCTTAATTAAACCATTGGCATGTGTATATTGACGTGTACATTTCACGTGTACTCATGCACATTCTTTTGCAACAAATATGTTAGTCATGTTATCATCTTACATTATCAGCTTTGCTTTCCCACAATCAGATGTTTCATGAGCATATGTTTTTTTTAATGTGTATCTGTCAATCGTTGGACTTCACTGCCATCTTCTGGTTCCTTGAAGTAATGTATAGTTTGTCTGCCTTACTGAATGGGTCTACAGTAGGTCTATCAGTACTCACTACACAGTGCGTCTTAGTATGCCTAGTAATTAGCTACAATATACTTTTATTCAGCAATGTCTATTTGACATCTACATTCTAGGCAAACAGTGGCAGCGCCCATAGATTATTGCAGCCTACATGGGAACCACTGGAGCTAGGGAGGGCTTAGAGTTTAGGGAAGTGGGAGTAGCACAACAATTGAAGGAAATCCCAGCATACTGTATACTTGATAGTGTGCACTGCATACTTTTTTTTGGACAGTGAGTTTTCTTGGTGGGTTTGCCTATCATAACCTTATTGTAACACTTGCAAGACACTTGGAAACAAAATGGTTATTGTGCGCAACAGAGTGTTGTGTTTCTATTTATGTAAGCTCTATCACCCTAGTCCCTATCGCTATCCCTTACAATACACCCTTACAGAACTTTATAGAACAGGAAAAAGGCTCTCGATCTAAAAGTCACATAGTTGCCATACATGTAAATCACCATATTTGAATAATGGAGCCAAGAGGCCATTGTTCAACAGGAATATTGATTGTTCATTGATCAGGAGGAAATGATGTCAGAGGAAGCAGCCTTGTTTCCCAGAGTTCTGTCCCACACAGATAAGCAAAGCACCAGCTAATTTTTTTTAACTAGAGAGAGGGGCAGGAAGCATGACAGCAAAGCTTCCGCTATTGCAAACAAAACAGACAGGGAAAAAATGGACCAAGCAGGCAGTCTGTCTTGGAAAGAGTTCAGTTCAGTGTGTTGCAGGGTTCAAATACTTTTATTTTCTGTATTATAATGGCATTCAATGAGACAAATCAATTTCTGGATATACTACAATCATTTAACATTGGTAAGAATTTTAAGCCTGCCTTATTAGTACATGTGTATTTTTTTAATTAAGGAAATCTCTATGCTACCTGCATTAGTCTTCTGTGTAGGATGCATTTCACAGTACAACCTCATGTTATTATGGTCTTATAATACATATATTTATATAATACATCAGTCTGGAATCGTTAGTCAGGTGAAAGGTTGATGCTTAAAGTTATTGTCTGAATTTAACCGATAGTCCATGAAGTGATATGAGACCCTCTTTGACTAGTCAATTTACTACTCAGTTTGTCATTGCAATTGTGGACTATGGAAGCAATCATTTGCAATTTGTCAAGGAACGTATACTAGCATTTTGAATCTGATAACTCAGTTATACAACAAGTGAGTTCCTTGCCTCTCCTTTTTGATCAACCCCAGCAGGCAAAACTGGTTGCAATGATGTCATTTTAGCCAGTTTTGCCCACTATCCCAGCACACATCCTTCGGTCTATTGCCTTACCTCCATAACTAGCTACATTTGCACACACTGTATATATATTTTCTGTTGTATTTTTTGACTTTATGTTTTGTTTTACCCCATATGTAACTCTGTGTTGTTGTTTTTATCGCACTGCTTTGCTTTATCTTGGCCAGGTCGCAGTTGTAAATGAGAACTTGTTCTCAACTGGCTTACCTGGTTAAATAAAGGTGAAATAAATAAAATATAAAATATAAAACATCCTTCGGTGTCAGTTCCCCTCAAATCTGTTGACTTTAAATGAGTGTTACATGCGTCACGTCTAGACTATTCGCGCTACATTAGGGAAAGTCTTGAAAAGTTCTCTAATATCTTCCATCTTTTCCTCCAGATAACCTAGTCCTAGCCTTCTGTCTGTCCATGCTGGTGGGCCTCCTGATTGGAGCTCTGATCTACATCCTCCTTACATGGCTGTTGAGACGCAGAGCCTCCGCCCGGATTACCAGGCGCCCCAAACAGCAGCACCGCTCAGCCACCTCCCAGCACTCACACAACTTCATGGCCAGCCGCCTGGGCCTCTACCGGAACCCAGTGTTCGACCGGCGCAGCGACAACAGCCTAGGAGGAGGAGGTATTCTAAGTCTCTATAGACAGCCATCGGTGGAGCCGGTTGGGCCACTGGGGAAGAAGCCCAGCTCTGGAGCATCCACATTCCGACCAGTGCCCAAAGGCAGCAGGTTGGGTCAGGGTGACGGGGCAGAGGGTGACATTAACAACCAGGATACCTTGCCCCTTCATGACACTACTGCCACCAATTCATCAGCAGCAGATTCTGCCTCCCTCATGCCAGCTCAACCCCAACGGAACTCTTTCTGGTTGGGTAACAGCAGTCTTAAAGGATTCCTGCCCACACAGACTCCTCCTCCCACATATGACAGTGTCATCCATGCCTTTCAAGAGGCATGCACCTGATGATGTCACCATATGCCGCCTGGGAATACATAGGTTAAGTGATTATTACATTAGGGTTTACTGCTGGCAGTCTTTGGAAGAGACAGGGCCCTGTGTTTATGGAGAACTGTTCCGTTTTGGGTAAGGTGCCCTTTGGCCTTTTGGTCCACCGTCCATCCTACCTTCTATTCAGTCTACTAACTAAGAGAACTTCAAAAGATGGATTTAAATAAATAAATTGTGCTCTGATTGACCATACTATAGGCCATGTTTTTTATTAACTGTTTGTATCCTAATGGAATCTATGTGCAATAAGATTAAGGGGGATTGTCTAGAATGGCCCATATTTCTGTGATTTGTTAATAAAGTTCTTAATAAATGTTTTGTTATTATCCAGTCTAATGTGGTTTGTCTAGAACTCCATTCTATACATCTGATAGTTTATGTGATGTGTCTGAGATCAACATTGATATTTGATATTTAAATTTTTTATTTAATCAACAGATTTTTCTCTGCAAAAGCATGTTTTTGATTGCGTTCCAGGTCATCATTATTGGATTCACGCTGCGGATCTCAGAGGATCGCTACATCATTCATACTGGTGTTTCCTGAGATCTTTATAAACACCTCTCCAGGCTTTGTGAGAGCTGATGATCTGCACATCACGACTACAATTAAAAACGACCTGGAACGCGCCCAATGTAAACTACATGGCAACAGGGATTAAAGGAGCACCAAGCGTCAGCTGAAACAGTTTGGCAACCAATGATTTATATATACACTAGATGACCACTGGGGTCTCTATGTTGAAGCCGCCATACCCCCATCTTGGCACACCCTCACCGGCGTGAAAATATTTTGGAAGCTATGGAAATGCATTTATTAATGTCTACATTCGTTTTTGCCACATTTATTATATTGCAGATACCTTAATGCATACTTTTAAATTATATTATGTGAGCTAAACATTAAAAAAGAAATGACAAAATATATTAAAACATTTTCATTCAAGTATAATTTGTAGAGCTTATTAATGTTACTGTCCCCACTACAACAACTAAAATACTTAAATACATGCAATTTTGTTCTGGAAACATTTAACTGAAATACTGTAGAATTCCATTCAATCCTATGGAGGACTGCTCCTACTGGGGAGTGCCAATACGGCCGACCGGTGGCTTTAATGCCTCCCAATGGCCAATACACGGCAACAGCTATCCAGGGTTGATATACATCACTGTTGGCAACGCGACTGCACCTTATCATTACAAGTATTTGGTGTACTGCACAGATCAAGGATATGACAGCGACCTTATATTTGATAAAGTGAGTTCTGCATCGTGGCTCTTTTGTCGTGTGTGTATGTGGCATGTATATTTTGTCAGTCTTGCGATTGGAATTGGTCAGATAAAGAAATACGAAAGAGGGAAATCATCCGTTTTATACAGGTTCCTCGAGATCTCCTCTGATTCCATCCAAACAAAAAGCGGTGGATGAGGGTGATGGATTTCATTTTCATGCATTATCTTAATTCACTATGACAACGCGATTTGATTGATTCATTGAGTATCCATCTTATTGTAAATATGGAAAATATAGCCGATGGATAGCCTACTGAACATATGTGTGTGTGTGTGTGTGTGTGTGTGTGTGTGTATATATAATATATATATATATATATATATATGGTGGACTATTTCTTTCGCTTGCCATTAGGGCTTATTCTTTTTCCGTGTATTCTTTGAAATCTACAAGTTTAATTGAATCAGTATCATGTTAATGACGTAACAGACTGATCTCGGTACCTATGGAGACACGAACGCAAGAGTGTTCAGTTCAGAATGTTCAATACAGTTTTTCATAAAGACCATGATAGCTAGCCATTCCATTTAATAGCTAAGAGCAATATTCATTTCAAGGTTGATGCACTGAATGGACAAGGCAGTGATTTTCCTGTTTAAAGACTGCACCTATTCGATTGAATCTATAGGCTTATAGGCTATGGATATTCTTGGAATAAATTAATTGGCTTAAGCCTAATTCATTCTTAAACTTTAAAATGTTTCTTGACATGGAATAGTCATCATACTGCACTGCTCCATACTGTAGGTATTTTTTCAGACACTGATTGGAATCACATGAAGACACAGGCCTACATAATGGCCCTGTCATAGGCTACCAATCAGGATGGACATTTCAAGACCTGAGGCCCAAGCCATCTTGGTGTAGTAAACTGAATGCTGTGAGTCCTTTCATTTATATATTATTTTCTCTGTTCAGGGCATTAGGAATTATCTCGCTCTTCAGTGCACCATCTGAATGGAAACATGGACACCACCTACAGGGGAGGAATTGTAGTCAACAATGTCCAGGAACTGTGAGGTGAGTAACATGTGGGCAATTTTATTTCTATTCTATTCTATTCTACATGTCACATTACCTGGTCATATATAGCCTAGTAATATTGAGTTATGACCTGACTGTATTGGATGGTTTAATAAGCCTACCTCTTGGAGAAAGAACCTAAGCACTTTAGCCTACCTAATAATGGAAAACAAAAAAGAATCAAGCAAAGTCAGTCAATTAAACTATTTTTATTTATTTTATTTAAACAGGGAGTCCCATTGAGACCAAGGTCTCCTTTGCAAGGGAACCCTGCATAACAAGACCAGCAGCAATTACACATTAAAAGTTAGAGACACAAATGCTTTAATCAAGACGGGAACGTAGGAAACACAACAAAAAAAACACATACAAAAACGATTATAAAAAAGAAGAAAGACACCAACCTCCACTATCTTCTCCTCCTCTGCTTACCTCCTAGCCTGGTCACTCAGTAGGGATGTTGGCTGCTGTGGAACATGGTCCCATCCTCTGCAGCGACTCCAACATCCTCTGCCTCTCCTGGAAGGGCCGGGTCCCCAAGAGCGAGAAGGACAAGCCGGTGTGCCGGCGGCGCTACTATGAGGAGGGCTGGCTGGCCACGGGGAATGGAAGAGGGGTGGTGGGGGTAACGTTCACATCCAGCCACTGCAGGAGAGACAGGAACACCCCTCAGAGAATCAACTTCAACCTGCGAGGACACAACAGTGAGGTGAGTGGGCCGGCTTTGTCATTTTTGCGTTTTCAATATCTTATTAGGCAGAGAACTGGGCAACCATTAGAACATAATTTGATGTGTGTTAGTGTGAAGTATGTACAGTATGTAGATTTATATATGCATATTCAATATTTTCTCTGATACCGTCTGATAACTTTAAATTATTGTGTAGCTTCTAGGTCATACTGAGTATTTTTTGTCAGAGCTCACATCTGTGCTGACTGTACCATCAGAAACTGGGGTGGAGAAAATTCACTGTTTTGTTATTTTTCCCATCAGGACAGTGTAGGCCTATTTCATGTGGAATATTGAACTGTATTCCACATTCACATTCCTAGACAGCCCCCTGTGTTGGTGGAGTGTAATAGCAGTTGCATTGTGTTTTCTCTACAGGTTGTGTTGGTCCGTTGGAATGAGCCCTTTCAGAAGCTGGCCACGTGTGACATGGAGGGAGGCATCTTTGTTTGGATTCAATATGAGGGACGGTGGTCTGTGGAGTTAGTGAATGACCGCGGTGCCCAGGTAAGTTTGTACCTGCCCAGGTAAGTTTGACGTCATCAGCACACACACATTATCATTGATCATACAAAGGCACATTTCATAGGAAATGCACGATCATCATCATCATCAGAGTAATATATGAATTGATGGGTAGAATATTAGTTAAAGGATAAAAAAAATGTTAATATTTATTTGTATTTGTGAAAAGATCATGTATTGATGGATGTATGTTTACTCTTACCTCTCTCCTCTTATCTCTCTCCATCAGGTGAGTGACTTCACATGGTCTCATGACGGCACCCAGGCCCTGATCGCCTACCGTGATGGGTTTGTCCTAGTGGGGTCAGTCAGCGGACAGAGACACTGGTCCTCAGAGATTAACCTGGAGAGCCAGATCACCTGTGGCATCTGGACACCTGATGACCAACAGGTAAACCGCCTCAATCAATCAATACATCAAATGTATCAATAAAGCCTTTATGACACCTAAACAAAACATTGTTACATGTATTACACTTTTACAAACAGATATAGAAATACACATGATGTGTTTGGCATACATTATATTAAATAATCTGTTGGTTTCCAGGACACAGATGACGTCTAGTCCTGGACTAAAAAGCATGTTCAATGGACATTATTTCGTTCTTAGTCAAAGGCTTCATCTGCGTCCAGGAAACTGGCTCCATAAATGCGTTCTCTCATAAAAATGATTCCTGCCCACTGTACTTCAGGTGTTGTTCGGTACGGCTGATGGTCAGCTGATAGTGATGGACTGCCACGGTCGTATGCTCGCCCATGTCCTCCTGCATGAGTCAGATGGCATCGTCGGCATGTCCTGGAACTGTCCCTGTTTCCTGGTAGAGGACAGCACAGAGAGCGACACCGACTCTGATGACAATAACCCACCTCAAGGTAAGATCATGAATTAATGATTATGTAAGACAGTGTGCCTATTTAGATAATGTGAGCACTGATTATTTGGGCACAGATATCGACACTGACCATAATGACAATAACCCACCTCAAGGTAACACATTGTTTTAACGCTAAAACAAAGAACAAGGGAATCCCTGTCTTATACCTCTCTCTTTAATGTACCTCTAACGTATTTTGACCCCTACTGTGAACACTAGGATTGTGCACTATGATGGCGACAGTACATTGACCAGTAGGCTAACGTGTTTATTTCTCTCTCCCCTAGTACGTAACCTGAAGCCCCTTCTGACAGTCAGCTTCATATCAGGAGACATCAGTTTGATGAACAACTACGATGACCTCGCTCCTATCGTCATCCGCTCAGGACTCAAAGGTCATTACTTTATCCATCTTCTATGTGTGAGCGAACCAAATTCGTAAAGTGAAGCACTTTGCTGTCCGTGAGAGAAATAATGTACTAGGAAACCCACCGCTGTGTAATATAAAAGATACTCTACAGTATGAATGTGACTGGAGCCTCTCCTCTTCAGATGTGGAGGTCCAATGGTGTTCGCAGGGGGACCTCCTGGCAGTAGCTGGGATGGAGAGACATGGGCTCCCTGGAGTCCCCTCTGACTCTATCATGAGGAACGCCCTGGTCAAGTTCTACAACGTCCAAGGAGAACATATCTACACGTTAGAAACACCTGCCCAGGTGAGCTCCCCTCTGATTCCCTCCTCTGAAACGTTATAGTGTGATATTTACAAACTGGTTGTAATCTGTTTGCATGGCATAATTTCAACCAGTTTTTCCTTCTGGGTAGGTCCTCTAACACGTATAAGTCAAAGTCTATAGGTCATCTGAAATCTTCAATCAATACTAACAGGAATTAAACTTAATATGAAATGTAGTCTTGCCACACTTCCAAGTCTCGTTCAGTTCAGTCGGCTATGGAGAAAACCGGAAATCAAGGTTCCATAAAATGTGAATACAACATGGCTGACTGGGAACCTGCCTTGTCAACCTTTGCCTTGCAGCGCCCCATCACCACCATCTGCTGGGGCCACAGAGACTCTCGTCTGTTTCTGGCATGTGGCCCGGTGCTGTACGTGGTGCGTGTGGAGCACCGGGTGGCCAGCCTGCAGCTGCTGTGCCAACAGGGCATCGCCAGCGCCCTGCGAGAGGAGAGGGACGTGGGCAAACTCAACATGCCCTCCATACTCTGCTCCTACGTCACCACCGCCTTCATACCCACCATCAAGGTAGAAGGAGCTTTATTCAGTTGGCTACTGTAGGTTACTATCTCAGCTCAAAGACATCTGGACTTGGTTGTAACCCTTCAATGTTTGTAGATCTGTAAGGTGCAAGGGATATGCTGGAAGCTCCATCACTACCCTGATTATAACTATCCAGATTCTAAAGATCTAAAGAGCTAAGGGGCCAAGGGGAAGGAGTAGGGGCAGGGTGCGAATTGGGACCAACTGTTAATGCTCTTCTCTTGTTTCTCTAGCCTCCCATTCCTGATCCCAACAACATCCGGGACTTTGTCAGCTACCCCACGGCTGGCAACGAGAGGCTGCACTGCACCATGAAACGAGCGGAGGACAACCCTGAGGCAGGGGGACCCTGTTACACCCTCTACCTGGAACACCTAGGGGGGCTGGTGCCCATCCTCAAAGGCAGACGCATCAGCAAGCTACGCCCAGAGTTCATTATCATGGACCCTAAAACGGACAGCAAAGCAGGTGGGCTTGGCACAGGAAAAGGTATTTTAATGAGCTTTTAAAAAATAGATTGTATGTTAGGCACAAACAGCTCATTTTAGACCGGTAGATTGTGATCAATGGGTTGGGCACCCCTACTATTGTTTGTTCAGAAGTAAATTGCCTTTTTACAGTTCTGACCTGTTCAGGTTGAGTCATACATTATTTTTCATTTGTTGTTTGTATGTTTGTTTGTTTGTTTGTTTATTTCAGACGAGGTGTGTGTGAATGCTATGATCTCCTACATGACTGACAGCTGTAACTGTTCCGACTCCAGCGACATTGAGTTGAGTGATGAGTGGGTCGGGAAGAAGTCGCCTAAACTCTCCAGAGGAAACAGGTCTCCCAAGCATTCCAGGTATCTTTCATTACAATGGTCTAGATTCTGTAGGAATGACGTTATAAGACTTCTGTTTACCATTTTCAACCCTAATCCTAACCATTACCCGTCGCTGATCCATCTAAAACAAAAGCTCAAGCTTCCGAAATATGTCATATTTATCATTTGATTTGTTCTAACCTGTTGTGACGACAGTGTTTATGATAAAAAATTGTCTATTTTGCCTTTATTTGCCATTGGTTTTGTTGTTTTCTGGCGTAGAAGGAACATGGAATCTAGAAAATCTCCCAAGATGTCTAGGACTAGTCAGGAAGGGCTTAGATCGCCAAGGTTACCAACAAAGAAGCCTCTGATTCGTTCTCCCAGTCTGACACGTCGAGAGATGTCCATGGATGGAATCTCTGAGGTATTGTCTGAATATGTGTTATGTGGAAAGTTCATAGTGATTCTATAGTGGGGAGGGGCTGAAACTTCTGTTTTCGCTAGTTCTGATTTTGCCACTTCCACACCCGAAAGTAAATCAGTTAGCTAGCTAGCTAGCACACATGAGATTTGGTTCTGGGTTATGAGATCATGTTTCATTTGGATTATTTTGTGATTTTCTTTACCATATTTGTACCCATCTGCCTTTCTATTTGCTTGATTTTACAGCATAATTACCTGGCTCAAGTCACGTCCAATATTTGGGGGACAAAGTTCAAAATTGTGGGACTTGCTTCTTTCTTACCTGCTAATCTGGGGGCAGGTAAGATCACTACAATTTGAGAAGAAAACATTTACACATTAAATCACACATTGCCCAATTTTATGTGTTTAACTTTTTACATTTTTACTTTATTGTGACTGCAATTTCCTTTCTGCCATTTTTCTGTCAAATTTGACCAAATACATGTTTCTCTCCATTTCAGTTATCTATAAGACCAGTTTGCTCCATCTACAACCAAGGCAGATGACAATCTACCTTCCAGAGGTGCGGAGAATATCACTTGACTTCATGAGCCTGCCGGTCTTTAACCCCAACGTCTTCAGTGAGGATGAGGATGACTTGCCAGGTATGAATGAATTAAATAATTGGATTTCACTGGATTTTTCAGGATTATTAGATACAGGATGTCATGAATTTGAGAATGAATACTTATGAAATTTGGGTGCATCAATGTGTATGTTGATGTAGTTCATAAGAGTCTCTGACTTGTATTTCAGTAATGGGACCATCTGGAGTGACAGGTGACAACCCTCCCTGTACGGTCAATATCCCCATCGCGCCCATCCACAGCCCCGCCCAGGCCATGTCCCCCACTCAGAGCATTGGTCTGGTCCAGTCCCTGCTGGCCAATCAGAACATTCAGCTGGATGTCCTGACCAATCCCACGGCTACGGCTTCAGCAGCAGCAGCAGCAGCAGCAGCAGCGGCCTCAGCCTCTGTTCCGGGGTCTGATCATGGTCAGGATGCTGTGGCAGTACAGTACAGTGGGACTCTAGGAAGGTACTCCAACCCAGGACAGGTGATCTTTAATGGGCTAGAGATGGGTCCCCTCCTGGCTGGAACGCTACCTCCACCTCCGCCTCCACATAACCTCCCTCAACAACCTCACCAACAACGTCCTCAGTCACAACAGACGCACCAACAACAGCAGTCCAAACAACCACAGCAGATACAAACGCAACAGCAGCAACAGCAGAGGATGCAACAACAACATCAACAACTACAGCACCAACAACAACAGATTCCACAACAACATCAACAACTGCAACAGCTTCACATACAGCAGATCCAACAGCAGCAGCAACAACAGACTCAGCAGCACCAAGCACTGCAACAACAGTACCAACAACAACAGGCGGCACTGCAGCAGCAACAACAGCAGATCCAACAGCAGCACCAACACTTGCAACAGCAGCAAATCGCTCAGCAGCACCAACAGATGCAACTACAACACGAGCAAATGCATCAGCAGCAGCAACAAATGCAGCAGCAACAACAGCAGATCCGACAGCAGATTATAGAGATGAGACAACAACAGCAGCAGCTGCAGCAGCAGCATCAGCAGATACAACAACAACACCAACAGATGCAGAGGCAGCACCAACAAATGCAGCAGCAACTGAAGCTGCAGATCACCTTGCCCCCTCCGCCTACTGGCTACCCCACCATCTCTCTGCAGCAGTTTCAGGTACCCCACCCCAGTCCAGAGTCGGGGCCAGAAAGAGGACAGCAGGGGCATACTCAGAGCCATACTCTGGGCAGGCCAAGTCTACCGCGGTCCAGGCCTCCATCATTCATTGATGTAGACAGCATACGGTCTAGACCTCCTTCCTTCCTCGAAGCAGACACATCAAGATCTAGACCGCCGTCATTCATCGACATAGACACAATACGGACTAGACCTCCTTCTTTCATTGATGTAGATACCGGTACATTGCGGTCTAGACCTCCGTCTTTCCTCGATGCGGACTCCTCCCGATCCAGAACTCTTTCATTCATAGACACAGACACACTACGGTCTAGACCTCCTTCCTTCCTCGATGCAGAGACTTCCGTTGAGATCCAGATGAGGAAAGTGAACCCTCCACCGCCCTACCCAGGAACTGTAGTATCTGCAACCACCGTTACAACCTCCACCGCTCCTCAGACCCTCATCACCAACTGTGACAACCCCAACATCCTGGTTACAGCAGACCCGTGTCTGAAGAAAGACGAGTTCTCCCTCCACCCAGTTGGTCTCCAGTACCAGATGGGATACGAGAGAATCACGACCTTTGACAGCAGTGGGAATGTAGAGGAAGTGTGTCGCCCTCGCAGAAGACTCATACGCAACCAGAACGCCTACGCTGTTCAAGGCATGGGAGGTTCGGCCACACTTAAAGTCACCTCATCGTCTGACAGTAAGAAAGTCCATCTTCCTTACAGCTCAGCGACTCTAAGCCGCCTCTCAGTGCCACGATACTCCATACCCAGCAGAGACCCGCCCCCCTACCCAGATCCAGCCAATCAGGTTAACATTAACACGACAACACTTCCTCCTCCCCAACGCATGGACAGTAGTCACATGATTCACGCTACGTTGCGGCGTGACAGGCGAGATGTGGAATCCCGCTTGAAGGTGTCCCAGATGGTTGACGCTTCAAGGACTCTACCGTCCAAGTCTAAGATCAACAGTGCTGCCCTAGCGCTCTCTTACCAGCAGAGGGTGCCTACAGCTCTGTATACCTGCACTCAGTGCAGCAGCAACAGCAGCAGCACCAGTGTCAGTGTTAGCGGTGGTGGTAGTAGCAGCAGTGGCATCGCAGGAGGCACTGTGGTGCGGCAGGATTTCCCACCAGGAAAAGGTGCTCATCACAGCACCATCATTGTCCACTCCAAAAGTACTTCGCCTCTAGCTTCTCAGTCGTCGTACAATCTGCTGAGTCCTGTTGATAACAGCAGGGATAGGACGGTGTACGTGAACTCTGCCTTTACTGAAGACGAGACATTAAGTCAGCAGTGTCGTCACTTGACTCTTGGGGAGGTTAGTTTGACTCTGAAACGTCCTCCACCATACCAGTGGGACCCGAACACCGCAGAGGAGTTCTGGATACCTCAAGAACAGACTATCTTAGCTCCCCCTCCACCACCAACGCACAAACCACCACCCCCGCTCATCTTCAGCAATGCTCAGCACCTGGACATGACGCGGCTGCCTTTCCTACTCTCAACAAAACCTCCCAGCAGCCCAAGCACTGTTACTTTCCCCTCAGGTTACCAGATCTCCCTGTCACCTTTCCCTCCAGGGGGAGGTCAGGGTGGACCCCCACTCCAGTCAATGCAGAGCCCTCCACCACCCTGCCCTCCCAACGAAGTAGTTGCCCCAGTCCCCCAGTTCACCCCACAGGACCCCAACCTGGTCTTGCCACCTGGATACCCTCCCAACCTTGCCAACCTGGCTTGCTGCCCTCTGCCCCCGATGTACCCAGGAGCCAGCTCCTGTGCCGGGCTTCAGCTGCACCCTGTTAGCCTGCACCCCTGGAACCCCTACAGCCTACCCATGCAGGACCCCTCAGGCTCTGCCACCCTCCCCATCAAGTCTCATCAGTTGTTAGAGAAGCCAGTCCTCTCCCCACCTCCTCCTACGGCTCCTCCTCCTCCCCCACCTCCTTCACTTCCTCCTCCTCCACCACCAACCGAGCTGCCAAAACCCAAAAGCCCTACAGAGGAGCTGGCGGAATCTGCCAGTAGCTTCCAGGAGCCGTCTTCTCTAAACGAAAGCCCTGCTCCAGACCGACAGGGGTCCGACAGGTTCAGCAAGAAGAGTCGTAAACGTCTGGACAGCCGAGCCGAGGAGGCAAACATGACCACCGTCTCAGAGGGAAAATCCAAAAAGGAAGGGCGCGCCCTCTCCGACTTCAACTCCCTCATCTCCAGCCCCAGGCTGGGTGGCAGGGAGAAGAAGAAACCCAAAGGCCAGAGGGAGCAGCTGAACAAAACCAAGAAGCTGAACAGGACAAGTACCACCAGCGAGTTCCAGGACAGTTCGGAGAGTGAGCCCGAGCTCTTCATCAGCGGAGACGAACTGATGAACCAGAGCCAGAGCTCCAAGAAGGGCTGGAAGAGTAAGAGGAGCCTGAGGATGGCCAGCGAACTGGAGGAGATCAAGTGCAGGAAGGCCAATGAGAGAGAGGACCGCGGGCTGGGCAGCCAGGGATTCGTCTACGTCATGGCCAATAAGCAGCCACTGTGGAACGAGGCAACACAGGTCTACCAGCTGGACTTCGGAGGACGGGTCACTCAGGAGTCTGCTAAGAACTTTCAGATCGAGCTGGATGGCAGACAGGTAAGATTTTGCTTTTATTATTTACAGAAACATTGATGATTCGTTAATAACGGCACTTTTATATAAGTTAGAATGCTAAAATCAGTGTAGTATTGTGGTTGCTTTAAATATATGTTTAGGCTCCAGTCTCTCTGGAGACCTGGGTTCAGATTTCACCGCTGACACCAACTGTCACATTGACCTGTTTATGGCTGAGCTGAGTCAGTACTTATTGAGCTCCAGGCAAACAGATGCGATGCAAACAGGCCTTCCTCAAAGCTTTATTTCTGTTTCCCAGATTTTTTTCATCCTGTCTTTCTACAGGTGATGCAGTTTGGCAGAATCGATGGGAACGCCTATATCCTGGATTTCCAGTATCCTTTCTCAGCAGTGCAGGCCTTTGCTGTGGCCTTAGCCAATGTTACTCAAAGGCTGAAGTGAGAGACTGCTCTATCCCCGCACCACATACAGTACCAGTCAAAAGGTTGGACACACCTACTCATTCCAGAGTTTTTCTTTATTTTTACTATTTTCTACATTGTAGAATAATAGTGAAGATATCAAAACGATGAAATAAAACATATAGAATCATGTAGTAACCAAAAAAGTGTTAAACAAATCAAAATATATCTGAGATGCAGTGCCTTTGACCGCTGCGCCACTCGGGAGCCCATGGTCCAATTGCTGCAAAGAAACCACTACTAAAGTACACCAGTAATAAGAAGAGACTTGTTCGGGCCAAGAAACACGAGCAATGGATATTAGACCGGTGGAAATGTGTCCTTTGGTCTGATGAGTCCAAATTTGAGATTTTTGGTTCCAACCGCCGTGTCTTTGTGAGATGCAGAGTAGGTGAACGGATGATCTCCGCATGTGTGGTGCCCACCGTGAAGCATGGAGGAGGAGGTGTGATGGTGTGGGGGGTGCTTTGCTAGTGACACTGTCTGTGATTTATTTAGAATTCAAGGCACACTTAACCAGCATGGCTACCACAGCATTCTGCAGCGATACGCCCTCAGATCTGGTTTGCGGTTAGTGGGACTATCATTTGTTTTTCAACAGGACAATGACCCAACACACTTCCAGGCTGTGTAAGGACTATTTGACCAAGAAGGAGAGTGATGGAGTGTTGCATCAGATGACCTGGCCTCCACAATCACCCGACCTCAACCCAGTTGAGATGGTTTGGGATGAGTTGGACCGCAGAGTGAAGGAAAAGCAGCCACCAAGTGCTCAGCATATGTGGGAACTCCTTCAAGACTGTTGGAAAAGCATTCCAGGTGAAGCTGGTTGAGAGAATGCAAAGCTGTCTTCAAGGCAAAGGGTGGCTACTTTGAAAAATATAAAATATATTTTGATTTGTTTAACACTTTTTTGGTTACTGCATGATTCCATATATGTTATTTCATAGTTTTGATGTATTCACTATTATTCTACAACGTAGAAAATAGTAAAAATAAAGAAAACCCTTGAATGAGTAGGTGTGTCCAAACTTTTGACTGGTACTATATGTCATATATAATTATAATATTAATATGCCATTTAGCAGACGCTTTTATCCAAAGCGACTTACAGTCATGCATGCATACATTTTTGTGTATGGGTGGTCCCGGGGATCGAATCCACTACCTTGGCGTTACAAGCGCCGTGCTCTACCAGCTGAGCTACAGAGGACCACTCTGTTCCAACCTATTCTGGTGCGTAATGACAACATAATCAGAGATGATCCTCCTGGGTCCTGTAACATGGGACTGTCGATTTAGTGCTGTGCAAGGACAAGACGGTTGATGGGGCTATGAACAGTGGTGTAGTGGAGGGTAAACACAACGTAAACACCGGCTACGCACCTTTTTACTTTTGTGCAAGCTGAAAAATGCATTGAAAATATAGGGAGCGTTACTTTAGCGTTTACCCAACTATTTATTTTTTACCACTACATCACTGGCTATGAAATATACTTAGTAAGCCTCATATAAAAACGTTAAAGTAGGTAAGTTGCTCTTACTTACTGTATCTATGCTTCGGATTTAAAGACTGCCCTGTGGAGAAGTGCAATTTTAAAAGACCTGAATAAAGAAAAGAAAAAAGTGTTGAAATAATGCATTGTAAGAAAGGAGACCATATTGATTGTGGAAAGACAACAAGATGAGTTTGAAAGTATTAGAGTTTATTTAGAAGTTATTTAGAACATCACTTCTATGAAGTGATCCTATAGGAATATCCACATTTCCTTAAGTTGTACCATAATTTACATGCCATTATGTAAATGTTATTGTATGACCACATACTCCCGTACAACATAAATTGTAACACATTCATAAATAAATTGTAACACCTGTATATTATCAATGTTAGACCTAACTTTCTGCCAATCATCTCTTTTAGTAGACCCTATGAAAAATTAAAATTAACGCATGTGTAAATCATTATAAAAAAAAATTCAAATGCATGGATCACGTTATCTGGGGCAAAGTTTATACAGTAGAAATCCCACCTGCTGCCAGATCGGTCAACTCATGTTAAATCATACAACAACGACAAAAAAAGACAAGCTAACCTCTGAATTAATGTAACATTATGGTGTATAAGCTTGGTTGGCTCTGTGTTTTAGTCAGTCACTGGTGGTGTTTAAAGACGCTACTTGAACATTGCATTTGAATGTGAAGTGCTTTGCCTCCTTGGAGTTGCTGCTGCCATTTGATAGATAGAGATTGTCCGCATTATTGCTAATAGTGTGTCACATGGTATTGAAGACGTCAAAGTTATCATTTGTATATTTTATGATTTTAATTTGTTTTTGATTGACTGATTAATTTGTGAACATGTTCAGTAATTAACATGTCTGGTGCTGCTTTATTTGAAAGTATATCTGCAGGTTTATTTGAAAAGGTATTATAGACGAAGTTATGTGATGATTCAACTATTCAATGCTTAGCATTGTTACTCTACTGTGTCATACAGCAAGACTTCAATGTGTATTATTATCAATACAGACGGTGTGTGTGGTGTGGTCATTGTGTTATTGTCATCACCACCTAAATGAATATTATTGTATTGCCTAGATGGATTTTTCTCAATTTTTTTCAATTGAATACAATTATTTTTGTCCAGAATATATATCAAAAGATATATAATTAAAGATAGGTCTAACTGATGTCCAAACACTTAATAAAATGTATAACATTGAAAACACATATCTATGTCTATTCAGTGTGTGTGTGCGTGTGTGTGTGCGTGTGCGTGTATGTAGGGGGAGGGGTGGTGTAGGGGGAGGGGGGAGGGGGAAGGGGAAGGCGGGACGCGGGACTTACCAAACGTCACCAAGCCACCCCTACTCAAAATGTTACTTCACAACTTTCGATTTGACAGGGGTGTAATCATTAGTCCAAACAGTTACAAAACGTTGCGTTTTGCAACTAAAACGACAGTTTCTATTGGACAAATTCAGCTAGGTCTCTACACGCTTCCTTCCGTTTAAGAAACGTTTTGCAACAGTATAGGTGTAATGAATACACCCCAGGCCTCCTCTCTAGGCTCGCGTTTTGGCGAAGTTGTGACACATTTGGTTTCCCTAACTTTATGAAGCAGTGATCTATTCATGTAACAGGAATTTCAGTCTAAGCTTTTGTAACTTGAATAGCAATCCGGATCAGGAGGATAATCTATGAATGACAACAATATGGATTCTGATGAAGTTCAACAAACAGGTTGGTGACATTACATAGAAAAACGGCAATTTATATAATTCCAGCTAATAATAAAACATTGTTTCTCAATTCATCTCCTCAAGTGTCTAGTTTAAAATGTATTTAAAAAGTTTGTAGGCGAATTCAACGAATGAAAGTCCTACCACTACAGATATTAGAAATGAGCTACATTAAGGAATGCACTTGTTGGTTGCCTAAAAAAAGTTGTTACATTGTTAACATGTTTTCAGTCTTACTCTGACAGCAAGTATGTAATGAGTTAATTAAATGATTAATTATTTGTTAATGCCCAAATTGTATTTACTGTTTGTTTGATTGATTTACTCATTCATTCGTTCTGTAGATGGCAGCACATCAGAAGAATCAACAAGTAGTCCTAATCAAAGGATGACAAGAAATCAGATCCTCACATTGATATCAATCGCATCTGTCAACTTCAGCTCAATGATTTGTTACTCTATACTGGGACCATTCTTCCCCAAAGAGGTATTGTTCAATAGGCTACCAACCATTTTACTTCTTCATTGCTTGTGAGATATTGTTACAGGTTTTGGTTTTTCCGATGCATGTTTTGAGGTCGGACTTTAGCACGTAGGGCGCACCAATTGGTGTCTTCTTCTATTGTATATTGGCGATCACACAATATAGTAGGTGGCGGGATGGAAAGAGGATTACAGATTGGCGTCATCTCGTTAGTCAGTATGTGTTACACCTGTGCTGGTTGCCATCTCGTTAGTGGGAAGGTGTTTCACCTGTGCTGGCCCAGGTGCTATTTAATAGTGGCTGGTACAGTGCTCCAATTGTCTTGAGAGATGTGGAGGGTCAACACCTTTAGTTGGCGCTCCCTATTTGATTTCTAGAAAAACAATAATTTATCTGATTTCGTTTTGCGCCACTTTTTTGGTTTGCTTCGCTTCATATCTTTAAGTTTGGTATGGGGTTTTTGCTTTTATTTGCCTCTTCTTGGGCAAACTTAGAAGGCGTTAATGGTGGGTGTCTTTTAGGTTCCAGTTGTTGTTTCTAGTCAACTTGCAGTGGACACGCCCACGAGTGTCTTTCAGAACCCCTCCTAAAACCCTACCTGTTTTGGTTGTCAGCGACTCTTTGTTAGTTCCCCCTTCTGTTTGCCTTTTTTGTTTTTTTTGCTGCGGAACGTAACAATATACTAAACAGAGTTTATGCAGAATCATGATTTCTTTATTCAGATTATAAAATAAATTGGCACATGTTGAAAAATTACTAAATTAATGTTTAGGAGTGCCATAGTAAAGTACACTTCATTTTATTGGTTGGCTGTAAGATACCAGTTCAGACTAGATGTCATGACTGACATGTGGTTGTATTTGTATAATGTGTTGGACACGAAAAGCCCCTAAACCTTAGGGCAATGATGTGTCATACAATGGATACTCAGTCACATCAACACATGCAAACATCAAAGCAGAAACTCGCTCCTGCAGGTTCATGCTCTACAACAGGGCTCTCCAACCCTGTTCATGGAGAGCTAAACCTCCTGTAGGTTTTCGCAACAACCCCAGTTGTAACTAACCTGATTCAGCTCATCAACCAGCTAATTATTAGAATCAGGTGCGCTAGTGACACAGGTCCTAATCCAGGCACTTCTCCTGTCTGGACTACTGCAACTCTCTGTTGGCTGGGCTCCACGCTTGTGCCATCAAACCCCTGCAACTTATCCAGAACGCCGCTGCCCGCCTGGTGTTCAACCTTCCCAAGTCATCCCAGTCCTCCGCGCACTCCGCTGGCTTCCAGTCGAATTTCATAGCCACTACAAGACCATGGTGCTTGCCTACGGAGCAGCAAGGGGAACTACTTTCAGGCTATGCTCAAAGCCTGAACCCCAACCTGAGCTCTCCGTTCTGCCACCTCTGGTCTCTTGGTCCCCCCAACCCTACGGGAGGTTAACTCCCGCTCAGCCCAGTCAAAGCTCTTCTCTGTCCTGGCACCCCGATGGTGGAATGAACTTCCCCCTGATGCTAGGACAGCGGAGTCCCTGCCCCATCTGAAATCCTTCCTCTCCAAAGAGCATCTTAAATAATATTTGTTTCCCTTCTAGCACTGACTTTGATAGTACGTACATTTTCCTCAATGAAGTAGCTATGATTCAGATATGTTTTTGTCCCACCTAGCTATTTTAAGATGAATGCACTAAGTGGCTCTGGATAACTATAATATAATGTATATGTCAGATAGGCTGTCCTGTGGACATATGCATTTGAGTGACCAGAGTCTCTTGTGACTGACTGAAATCTCTGTTATAAGCCCTAAGCTATATTATGGTGTAAACATTTTTTTAAAATAAAGTCACGACCACTGATATACCTGTGGAAAAGTGTCATAAACGAAGAAAAAAAAACAGTGATTTTCAAACACTATGAGATTCGTGGGGAGCAAGAAATACCCTCCCTCTGGCTCGAAGCTCGTTGCAGTTTTTGAAAATCATTTTTTTAGGACCTACTTATCGTTTTAACCACAGATCATAGAAATGCGCTGTTTTCACACATGTAGACTGGAGATAATGAATATGAGGTTGAAAAGTGGCGAAATTGCTCTTTTTAAGATCATAGTTGATCTAATTGCTAAAGATGATCTATATGCTTTTGGGAAACTCAACCTATAGATGAGTGAACGTTGCTGACCTAAACAGCACTGAGTCATGACTATGATATAAAGTCAGCTGTTGTGACTGTTTTCCAAAGTATTTTGTTTACGTGCCTTCGCTTTCCAAAAGGAAAACGACATCTTGTACACAATCATAACTGAAGCTTTTTCACCAAGCTTTTTTTGTGTTTTGCAGTGTCTGTATGTTTGATGTTGTAATGTATTGATAGATACAGGATATTTACTGTATGTATATTGTCTCTATACAGGCCATGGAAAAAGGAGCCAGTCAGACGGTCATTGGCCTTATATTTGGCTGCTATGCTCTGTGTAATCTGATGGGCTCCTTAGTAATGGGTAAATATGTAAGTATTTGGAATAACTAGGCTATAGTGCCTTAAGAAAGTATTCATACCTCTTGACTTCTTCCACATTTTTGTTGTATTACAACCTGAATTCAAAATGTATTAAATATATATTTTTTACTCTCACGCATCTACACACAATACCCCATAATGACAAAGTCAAAACGTGTTTTTAGAAATGTTTGCAAATTTATTGAAAATGAAATACAGAAAAATCTCATTTACATAAGTATTCACACCCCTGAGTCAATACATGTTAGAATCACCTTTAGCAGTGATCTTAGCTGTGAGTCTTTCTGAGTACCTCTCTAATAAGAGCTTTCCACACCTGGATTGTACAATATTTGTACATTATTCTTTTTTAAATTCTTCAAGCTCTGTCAAGTAGGTTGTTGATCATTGCTAAACAGCCATTTTCAAGTCTTGCCATAGATTTTCAAGCTGATTTAAGTCTAAACTCGGTAACTAGGCCATTCAGGAACATTCCGTGTCATCTTGGGAAGCAACTCCAGTGTATATTTGTTTTGTGTTTTAGGTTATTGTCCTACTGAAAGATGAATTTGCCTCCCAGCACCCACTGATAAATCACAATTTTATATATTATTTTGTTTAATGGAGAAGAAGATTTGCCCCAAACATAACACTTTCTATTCAGGACATAAAGTTAATTTCTTTGCCAAACTTTTTGCTGTTTTACTTAAGTGCCTAATTGCTTTCAGGTTGTATGTTTTTGAATATTTTGTTTCTGTACAGGCTTCCTTCTTTTCACTCTGTCATTTAGGTTAGTATTGTGGAGTAACTACAATGTTGATCCATCCTGTTTTCTCCTATCACAGCCATTAAACTCTGTAACTGTTTTAAAGTCACCATTGGCCTCATGGTGAAACCCCTGAGTGGTTTCCTTCTTCTCCGGCAACTGAGTTAGGTAGGATGCCTGTATCTTTGTAGTGACTGGGTGTATTGATACACCATCCAAAGTGTAATTAATAACTTCACCATGGCCTCTCGAGTGGCGCAGCGGTCTAAGACTGAGGCGTCACTACAGACCCGGGTTCGATCCCAGGCTGTGTCACAACCGGCCATGACCGGGAGTCCCATAGAACGGCGCACAATTGGCCCAGCATCATCCGGAGGGTTTGGCCGGGGGGCTTTACTTGGCTCATCGAGCTCTAGCGACTCCTAGTTGGACGGTGTTTCCTCCGACAGATTGGTGCGGCTGGGTTCCAGGTTAAGCGGGCAGGTGTTAAGAAGCGCGGTTTGGCGGGTCATGTTTGGGAGGACGCATGACTCGACCTTCGCCTCTCCTGAGCCCGTTGGGGAGTTGCAGCGATGACACAAGATCGCAATTGGATATCACAAAATTGGGGAGAAAATACAAACAAATATTTTTTTTTTTTAAAGTACATAACTTCACCATGCTCAAAGGGATATTCAATGTCTGCATTTTAAAGTTTTACTCATTGACCAATAGTTGCCCTTCTTTGCGAGGCATTAGAAAACCTCCCTGGTCTTTGTGGTTGAATCTGTGTTTGAAATTCACTGCTCGACTGCGGGACCTCCCAGATAGTTGTATGTGTGGGGTACAGATGAGGTAGTCATTCACAAATCATGTTTAACACTATTATTGCACACCAAGTCCATTTCTTCCTGCTGAATTTATTTAGGCTTGCCATAACAAAGGGGTTGAATACTTACTGACTCAAGACATTTCAGCTTTTCATTTTTAATTAATTAGTACAAATGTCTCAACATAATTCCACTTTGACATTATGGGGTATTATGTTTAGGCCAGTGACACACATTCTCAATTTAATCCATTTTAAATTCACATGTTTAGGCCAGTAACACAACAAAATGTGGAATAAGTCAAGGGGTGTGAATACTTTCACCCTGTTCCCTATGTAGTGCACTACTTTTGATCATGTAGCATAGGGCTCTGGTCAAAAGTAATGTACTTCATAGGGAATAGGGTGCCATTTGGAACGCATCCTACGTGTAGTCATCAGACTACTCTGCTTGCGATATGACTTTTCACAAACATAACACATGCTATATCTCTCCTTTCAGATTGTCCAGATCGGGGCAAAGTTCATGCTAATTTCAGGCTTATTTGTGTCGTCAGTGTGCACCATTCTCTTTGGGTGAGTGAGATGGATAGCGTTCTGCAAGCATCACATACTGTCTATTGTGATTAATGGCAGGTGACTACCTAAACAAATGAGTTAGTTATCCATCAACAGATTCCAGGCAAAGTGCTCATGGAAAGCACTTTTTTTAAGTGCCCTCCTAAAATGTTTCCTCAACATGGACATATACATATTTTAGTCTAATTATTTTCCTGTTCTTGTTTTGCAGCTTACTCGACAGAGTTCCTGACGGAGCTACTTTTATTGCTCTGTGCTTTATCATAAGGTCTGTTGATGCTGTGGGCTTCAGTGCTGCAATGACCTCTTCTTTCGCAGTTTCAACAAAAGTTTTCCCAAACAATATAGCAACTGTTCTGGTGAGTTTAGTCAGCCAACCCTTGTGTAAGAGTCTGTCTGGTATGTTATGTGACGGAATTAGACACCATGTTCAAACACAAAAGCATTATGGTTGAGGTTGTTAAAATGTTTTGTATCCCAAGAGTTATGCCCCATTCGTCTTGCGGCTGTCTGAAAGCATCTTTAGCAATGAGCATTGTGATAAGTTCCTCTATTTGGTCATAATAATAATATGATGATGATACAATTGGATTCTGTTCTGTTTGGAACTGGAACCCATACAAACAACATTCTTTCTTTTAAGGCAGATCCTTCTATTTAGTAAACAGAAGCCTGTGGGTACGAGGTTCAACTGCATGTGCACATTTACTATGTTGAATATTGTGTTGTGTTTGTCTTCTTAGGGTAGTCTGGAGATGTTTGCAGGGCTGGGTCTTATACTGGGACCACCAATAGGTGGATGGTTGTATCAGTCGTTTGGATACAAAGTTCCGTTCATGGCTCTGGGATGCTTTCTTATTCTCATGGTCCCCTTCAACATGTACATCTTACCAAGCTTTGGTAACGGTTTATTTATGGTTTATGAACTTTTAACTAATAGTTAGCCATCTATAAGATAGTTATGAATACATTACGTCCCCCCCTTTAAAGAAAAAGGTGTTAACTTAAAGTGTGTAAAGTGTTAAACATTTAGTTATCTGAGTGTAAAAGATACATGTTGAGTCAAATGTTTTCTCTCTTTGTCATTATGAAATGATTCCTGTGATAATGTTTCTTGTTATTACAGTGAGGGGAAAAAAGTATTTGATCCCCTGCTGATTTTGTACGTTTGCCCACTGACAAGGAAATGATCAGTCTATAATTTTAATGGTAGGTTTATTTGAACAGTGAGAGACAGAATAACAACAACAAAATCCAGAAAAACGCATGTAAAAAATGTTATAAATTGACTTGCATTTTAATGAGGGAAATAAGTATTTGACCCCCTCTCAATCAGAAAGATTTCTGGCTCCCAGGTGTCTTTTATACAGGTAACGAGCTGAGATTAGGAGCACACTCTTAAAGGGAGTGCTCCTAATCTCAGCTTGTTACCTGTATAAAAGAAACCTGTCCACAGAAGCAATCAATCAATCAGATTCCAAACTCTCCACCATGGCCAAGACCAAAGAGCTCTCCAAGGATGTCAGGGACAAGATTGTAGACCTACACAAGGCTGGAATGGGCTACAAGACCATCGCCAAGCAGCTTAGTGAGAAGGTGACAACAGTTGGTGCGATTATTTGCAAATGGAAGAAACACAAAATAATTGTCAATCTCCCTCGGCCTGGGGCTCCATGCAAGATCTCACCTCGTGGAGTTGCAATGATCATGAGAATGGTGAGGAATCAGCCCAGAACTACACGGGAGGATCTTGTCAATGATCTCAAGGCAGCTGGGACCATAGTCACCAAGAAAACAATTGGTAACACACTACGCCGTGAAGGACTGAAATCCTGCAGCGCCCGCAAGGTCCCCCTGCTCAAGAAAGCACATATACAGAGCCGTCTGAAGTTTGCCAATGAACATCTGAATGATTCAGAGGAGAACTGGGTGAAAGTGTTGTGGTCAGATGAGACCAAAATCGAGCTCTTTGGCATCAACTCAACTCGCTGTGTTTGGAGGAGGAGGAATGCTGCCTATGACCTCAAGAACACCATCCCCACCGTCAAACATGGAGGTGGAAACATTATGCTTTGGGGGTGTTTTTCTGCTAAGGGGACAGGACAACTTCACCGCATCAAAGGGACGATGGACGGGGCCATGTACCGTCAAATCTTGGGTGAGAACCTCCTTCCCTCAGCCAGGGCATTGAAAATGGGTCGTGGATGGGTATTACAGCATGACAATGACCAAAACACACGGCCAAGGCAACAAAGGAGTGGCTCAAGAAGAAGCACATTAAGGTCCTGGAGTGGCCTAGCCAGTCTCCAGACCTTAATCCCATAGAAAATCTGTGGAGGGAGCTGAAGGTTCGAGTTGCCAAACTTCAGCCTCAACCTTAATGACTTGGAGAAGATCTGCAAAGAGGAGTGGAACAAAATCCCTCCTGAGATGTATGCAAACCTGGTGGCCAACTACAAGAAACGTCTGACCTCTGTGATTGCCAACAAGGTTTTTGCCACCAAGTACTAAGTCATGTTTTGCAGAGGGGTCAAATACTTATTTCCCTCGTTAAAATGCAAATCAATTTATAACATTTTTGACATGCGTTTTTCTGGATTTTGTTGTTGTTATTCTGTCTCTCACTGTTCAAATAAACCTACCATTAAAATTATAGACTGATCATGTCTTTGTCAGTGGGAAAACGTACAAAATCAGCAGGGGATCAAATCCTTTTTTCCCTCACTGTATATTACCCTGCTTGCTCCTCTGTTCAGCTGCTGATCCTACCAAGGACTCCTTCTTCAGGCTGTTCACGCATCTGAAGATAGTCCTCATATGCTTTGCCATATTCACCCTGAGCTCTGGACTCGGCTTTCTGGATGCAACCTTGTCCATATATGCAATTGATACGGTAAAGCCAAGCATACACCAGGGTTGAGGTGAATTCCATTTCAATTCAGTTTACTTCCTGAATGGACTGAAATTCAATTTACACCCAACCCTAGTATACTTTAAAGCTTCATATTTGAGAATATATTTGTCACATTTCAAAATATGATGGTTATGTCCAGTAGGACGAACCTCAGTAACTTAACCTATCTCTTTTGTTTCTCTATGTAGTTTGACCTGTCTCCAGGTTATGTGGGTCTTCTCTTCCTTGGTCTGTCGTTGCCTTACTGTCTGGCCTCACCTCTGCTTGGTATCATCAGTGACAGGTCTCCTGTCAGTACAGTTAACCCAACACTATACTATACTACACTATACAACACTATAATATACAACACTATACTACACTACATTGTTGGTTAACGGCTGCATTGTTGGTTAAGGGCTTGTAAGTAAGCATTTCACGGTAAGGTCTACACCTGTTTTATTCAGCGCATGTGACAAATAACGTTTTATTTGATTTACACTCTACAACACTATATAACACTACACTATACTATACAGCACTATAGTATACTATACAGCACTATACTATACAACACTATGCTACACAACACTATGCTAACAGTACACTGTACTATACAACACTACACAACACAACACTGCTATACTATATACCACAATACTATATTACACAATACTATATTCAACACAACACTATGCTACACGATACAGTACAACACTGTGCTATACTATACACCACAATACTATACTACACAATACTACACTTAAGTGATAATGCCGGAGAAGCCGGTGTTTGGAGGATATATTGGCAGGGGTGTTGTTTGTCGAGGGCCGGCAAACCGTGCCAATATATCCTCCAAACACCGGCTTCAAGGGCATTATCAATTTGTATACAACTGGTTACCAACATTTTCAAATAATGATTGACATATTTTAATTTAAAAAACGTTATTTTGATGAATTTATTCATACTATTTAATCCTTCCACAAGATATAGTCCCGACACAAATCTAGGGTTGCTACCCAAGCCGGCTGGTCGTTCGTTCTATCCGTTCGGTTGCTAGAGACGCGACTCAGTCGTTCAGTCTTTTTGTTCTGTATCTATGGACGCGACCCAGTCGTTCAGTCTTTTTGTTCTGTATCTATGGACGTGACCCAGTCGTTTGTTCTAAATGTTCCATTGCCATATTTGCTGGCAACATTCTTATCCCTTGCTTGCCAGCTAGCCAACTACGGCAATTTACAGTCACTTCAAACAGTGCAGCCAGAATAACTGCAAAGTAGCCGCATTTGTTTAAGCTGTTTTCTAGTGACATTTATCTGGATGCATCCAAAACAATGAGTTAATGAGGCGCGATTTCGCATGGCATAAAAAATGTGCTCTCGTCAGGACACTGTTGTTCAGAGGAGCTAGCCAACAACACAGCTAACACAATCACTTCAAACTGAAGCTGGAAAGACTGCAAACTAGCTGCACTTCGTTTCGTTTGACCTTTTTCAATTGACATTTCTTTGTTTATATCCTTAACAATGATGCCAGCTGATTCATGATTTCAACTGGCTGAGAAACGCTGCCTGCCTGTCTGTTTCGTCCCGACTCCCAACACGTACATTACTATGGGACAGCTGGAGATCGAATTTGAATATTGAAATAATGTTGCAAATGTTGGCGAGACAGATAGCAAGGTTTATACAAATCTCCGCTGTTGAAAACTGTTAGTCTACAAGACATGTGAGATAATGTCTAGCTGCTTTTTATAATGTAGATCAAGTTTATAACTTGCCTGGCAGGGCTGATGAGACAGTGGATTGTGCAATCAGATGGAACAGAGTAAATAGGCATTTTAATGTCATAGATTTAGCGGTGGTAACTTGTGAAATAAACACCGGCAGGAATGTGGTTTTAACCAATCAGCATTCAGGATTAGACCCAACCATTGTATAATATACTATATACAACACCAACCAATACCAGTCGTGTATTGTAGACACAACTTCTCTTTTCTACATATACTATAATGTGATTTTACCTTCTGGTTGTGTTTGCAGTACACTAGGTCGTGGTTCATGGTGCTAGGAGGCTTGTCTACAGCAACTGGCTTCTGGTTCTTAGGTCCTGTCCCCATTCTGCAGATACAGAGGTCAGCATCTGTTATTATCAGTGTGAAGTGTACTACTTCTCCTGCTATTACTACTAACAAGAAGCCAATGTGATACAATAATTATACTTTTTTTTGTCTCTGTAGTCAGATGTGGCTGGTGGTCTTCATGCTGGGTGTCATAGGATTCTCTCTTAGCATGACTACCATCCCCACGTTCCCTGAAATACTCGAATGTGCATAGTGAGTTGACCATTTACGTACACACCATGGCACTTGCGCACATATACAAATATACTGTATTTATAATGTCCATTTTGACTTAGAAGAATCGGTATCATGCAAGAGGTACAGAATGCAAAATAATATTTATAATTTTCCAATGGCAGTGAAAATGGATTTGAGGAGGGGTTGAGCACTCTTGGACTGGTGTCAGGATTGTTTGGAGCAGTGTGGTCCATTGGGTGTGTACTTGCAGTGTTATATTAAGTCTCTGAGGCGCGATTTGAGAGTTGGAGTTTGGAGATATGAATTCTAAACAAAAGTATGTTTTATTTGTTCAGGATGTTTTGTGGTCCAATGCTCGGTGGCTTCATCACACAACAGCTGAGCTTTGAGTGGGCTGCTTCTGTTCAAGGAGGCCTGGCCTTTCTAGCCGTATGTATAATAACAATATATGTATTTTATATAACAGTTTTCATTACAATGAGAATCTCAAAGACACTTTAAAAAAACAAATAAAGAAAACAGATATAGGGTTGTGGCAGTTCCTGCACGATGGTCTCCCACAGCTTCAGATGAATGGGCGAGGCAGTTCAGAAGGGCGGTTCAGAAGGGCAGTTCAAAAGGGCAGTTTGTGTATTCTATTATGCACACTTGAATACTGTCAGTCCTGCCTCGACACTCCTGACTCCTGACCCCTATAAATGGGTAACTCAAATGTCTGTGCTAAATTGCTTACTTGGACATCAACACATTGTTTATGCTAGTTAGTAAGAGTAATTTAGGTCACATGGATTATTATTACAGTTGAAGTCGGAAGTTTACATACACCTTAGCCAAATACATTTAAACTGTTTTTCACAATTCCTGACATTTAATCCTAGTAAAAATTCCCTGTCTTAGGTCAGTTAGGATCACAACTTTATTTTAAGAATGTGAAATGTCAGAATAATAGTAGAGAATTATTTATTTCAGCTTTTATTTCTTTAATCACATTCCCAGTTGGTCAGAAGTTTACATACACTCAATTAGTATTTGGTAGCATTACCTTTAAATTGTTTAACTTCGGTCAAACGTTTCGGGTAGCCTTCGACAAGCTTCCACAATAAGTTGGGTGAATTTTGGCCCATTCCTTCTGACAGAGCTGGTGTAACTGAGTCAGGTTTGTAGGCCTCCTTGCTCGCACATGCTTTTTCAGTTCTGCCTACACATTTTCTATAGGATTGAGGTCAGGGCTTTGTGATGGCCACTCCAATACCTTGACTTTGTTGTCCTTAAGCCATTTTGCCACAACTTTGGGAGTATGCTTGGGGTCATTGTCCATTTGGGAGACCCATTTGCGACCAAGCTTTAACTTCCTGACTGATGTCTTGAGATGTTGCTTCAATATATCCACATAATTTTATTTCCTCATGATGCCATCTATTTTGTGAAGTGCACCAGTCCCTCCTGCAGCAAAGCACCCCCACAGCATGATGCTCCCACCCCCGTGCTTCACGGTTGGGATGGTGTTCTTCAGCTTGCAAGCCACCCCCTTTTTCCTCCAAACATAACGATGGTCATTATGGCCAAACAGTTCTATTTTTGTTTCATCAGACCAGAGGACATTTCTCCAAAAGGTACGATCTTTGTCCCCATGTGCAGTTGCAAACCGTAGTCTGGCTTTTTTATGGCGGTTTTGGAGCAGTGGCTTCTTCCTTGCTGAGCGGTCTTTCAGGTTATGTCGATATAGGACTCGTTTTACTGTGGATATAGATACCTTTGTACCTGTTTCCTCCAGCATCTCTCACAAGGTCCTTTGCTGTTCTGGGATTGATTTGCACTTTTCGCACCAAAGTACGTTCATCTCTAGGAGACAGAATGCGTCTCCTTCCTGAGCAGTATGACAGCTGCGTGGTCCTATGGTGTTTATACTTGCGTACTATTGTTTGTACAGATGAACGTGGTACCTTCAGGCATTTGAAAATTGCTCCCAAGGATGAACCAAACTTGTGGAGGTCTACAATTCTTTTTTCTGAGGTCTTGGCTGATTTTCTTTTGATTTCCCCATGATGTCAAGCAAAGAGGCACTGAGTTTGAAGGTAGGCCTTGAAATACATCCATAGGTACACCTCCAATTGACTCAAATGATGTCAATTAGCCTATCAGAAGCTTCTAAAGCCATGACATCATTTTCTGGAATTTTTCCAAGCTGTTTAAAGGCACAGTCAACTTAGTGTATGTAAACTTCTGACCCACTGGAATTGTGATACAGTGAATTATAAGTGAAATAATATGTCTGTAAACAATTGTTGGAAAAATTACTTGTCATGCACAAAGTAGATGTCCTAACCGACTTGCCAAAACGATAGTTTGTTAACAAGACATTTGTGGAGTGGTTGAAAAACGAGTTTTAATGACTCCAACCTAAGTGTATGTAAACTTCCGACTTCAACTGTATATATTTTTTTATATATATATTTTTTCCCACTGTGCTGTCTGAATATGACTGTTTCCTCTTCTCAGGCTTTCTTTCTTGGTATATATTTTCTCTGTCAAAGAACACGACAAGAAAGGTAATGATTCTGTTTATTTACATAAACAAGTAGAAAATAACTGTTGAGAAAGCCATTTGAAAAGAGTAACAGGTTCGGAGAAATTGGTATTTGTGCCTGAATTTGCTTTTATTTGTTTGGACCTAAAGGGCTCCTCAGATCCAGGGGACAAGACCTTCAGATGAAAGTACCCATCTTCTGACCTGAACAACGATCATCTACCAGGAACAATAATTTAAATTTTTCTGCTGTGAGAAACTGGTCAAATTAAAATCCTACACCTGTAAATGTACATAGGTGATAAATGTAACTTGTATTAAAATGTAAAACTAAGAGGATGATACTACACAGGTTCTCATTTGTTGTCATAGCATTAGCAATCTTAACAGAAGCAGTTCAGTTTGCATTATGCCAATACCATATAAGACCTGTGCATATAATGACTTGAACTGTCAAGGACCTCAACAAGCCGTGGTAAAGCTTTGGAACTATTTGAAATAGCTTTTAGCAAACTATTTTAAAACACCATTTACTTCGGAACAGGTGAATATTTCACAAAATAATGTTTACATGACGATAATCAAAGGGCATTTAATCAGTTGGCTGTTAAATATGTACCCATTGAAATCCAGTACTATCTAAATGCCTCTCATTCTCCAATCTCCACAGCACCTGACATGGATTATGTCTGAACAGTGGGGTCAGAACACCATGTATGGAGTGATTCCGTGCCAACAGAAACTTTATTTCAATTCCATAATATTGAATTTGAATTCAAGATTTTTGAATTTGTAACGCACAAATTTAATTACATTTACGTAATTTAGCAGACGCTCTTATCCAGAGCGACTTACATGAGCAATTAGGGTTAAGTGCCTTGCTCAAGGGCACATCGACAGATTTTTCACCTAGTCGGCTCAGGGATTAGAACTAGCGACCTTTCGTTTACTGGCACAACGCTCTTAACCGCTAAGCTACCTGCCGCCCATTGAATTCATAAAGGGCCCGATTCCGACTTAGGAAATTACGCCTTTCAAATGCACTTCTCAGTAGTTGGTATTCAGACTTACTTTATGAAGGTGGTAAAGGGCTTTGCAGGAGTGGTTCACTTGAGTGTGCTGAATAAATGTAATTCAACCGCTGAAAATCCTACCCCTTGCTGGCCAACAGATTCTGGGTGGAATTTTCATTCAATAGGGTTTTCAGTACATTTATCTTAAGCCATCCCTTTAAATATGGTGTACTTTTACTATAGAATTTTGTGGACAGACTACAGAGTACATGGAGAGAATGGGTTCAGAATATATGGATCAATGAAAGAATGCTATCTACAGTATGCATCTTCCTCTCAGTTTCAGCACCAACTGGTAGATTTATAAATACTCTGATCTTGTAGATTATTTAGGCAAATTTTAGGGTTAGTAAAGTATGTATGAATCATAAAAAAGTAACTGGTTTGGAGAGCCTATGGTAATATTTTATGTATCATTAAGGAAAATGTTGGGAAATGTCAAAAGTAAAATATAGGAAACATGACTGACATTCTATAATCCAGATGCATGTTTAAATAAGGAATATAGCCAATACAGTGTGTAAACATAAATTAATGTATGTATGTGTAATGAGATTAGGGAAAGGGTCTGCTACCAATATAATGAGATTATGGAAAGGGTCTGCTACCAATATAATGAGATTAGGGAAGAGGCTTCCTATGGAAAAGCGCACATGACCTTTTGGAGTAAGCCACATGTGACATCTGGACGTTGAAAGATAAGGGTAGTGTGGCACTAAAATAAGTTAATCATTTGCCCTAAGGGGAGTAATTGTATGCGATGTAAACATGACTGTGCATTTGTGTGTGTATATAAGAGATCTCTAAGCCAAAAAGAGACAGTTGCTCCATGGAGCAAGCTCGGCTTTGTTATGCAAATAATACAAGTCTAATTTCTAAATTCACAAGTTGCAGTCTCTTGAGAAATATTTTTAAGTTGACTACTTTTTGAGTCAAATATTTCCACGACAAGCCTTTATGCACAAAGTATATTGATGAATAAAAAAGTGGTTTGATTCATCCTGAAAGTTGTCATGTTCAAGTTCAAGCCATGAAATATTGGAAGGTGGAAAAAAGTGTAAATAGGGGTTAAACAATAGTCCTATAAATCTACCCTAATCATCACTAATCATGGAACTGTATGACAACAGTCCAGTCGTCGTGAACCGTGCGCCAGGTTCCAGGTTTAACCTGCTATGTGTGGTCTGAGTTCCATAATGATTCAAGTAGGCTACATGGCCCAAATTATTGCACAATGTTAGCCTAATATGATCCACTAATCAGGGGCCCCTCACATTCTGAAATTGCATTTTTGTCCACCCCAGTTTTATCATTGGACTGTGATACAAAAAACGAGGCAACGGTATGCTTTTGGACCATGCGGACGCCTCCGAGTGTTTATCCAACTGGATTATTTATTATTTTTTTAGTTATGTCCCCCCCACTTCTAAAACCAAAGTTGCGCCCCTGCCACTAATGCTAGCGACCCTCAGGAACAATTTACACGGACACGACAGAGGAAAGAAAGGTCAACTGAATGGAATTGATAACTGTAAGCTACAAATTGAAGGAAACTAAAGTGACAGTTTTAAATATATGTGGGTCTGACAGTGGCTCCGGATAGTGGCTAGTATTTAACATGATACAAATTGTAAAATAAAATGGAGAAAAGCCTATAGGCTATAATTAAAAAAATGTAAAGCACATACATGAACTCAGCAGGTTCAGCCCTACAGAAGCCTATAGCTTGGGTGTCCAAATGTCATCCATTCAAATTATAAGGGCACACAATTAAAATTCTGAATAACAGCACAGCTGTTTATAGCCCATTTCACTGTGGAAAAGGGTCCACAATACACGTCATGTTGATATGATTTTCAGTTTGCTTCGATATGGCTGGTTTCACATTCTCCTCCAGGGATCATAAAGAACAATTATCCAAAACAATTGCTATGTGTATTTACAATCCCCTTCTCCAAACGGATTACTCATTTACCTAGAGCTCTTATCCATTTATAAATTACAGTGCATGGAGAATGCTGTTATTTCAAAAAAATAAAGTAGATTATTTTTCTACTTGGAACCGGCAGGTTTGCTTGACCTTATTTATCGTTTCCTCGTGCATAAAGGTGGTGGGATTATGAGGGAATTAAGTGAAGGTCAGAATAGGTTTTATCTGTAGACACACCTCCTCCACACCTTCATTTCTTAGATCTCCACCCTGAACCAACAGAGGGTGAATAACATGCTATTCTCATGATTAAAGTCAAGGTCAGAATATGCAGAGAAGTGCATAACAAGGGAATAATGTTCCATTTACACGCACTTCATTCAGGTCGGAATCGGTGCCAAATTGAACTTTAATATTAATATTGCATTCAGTTTTAAAATTCAATTTTCAATTTAAATGAATATTCAAATTCAATATGATAGATATTGCATTCATTGTCTGTGTATCAACTTTACAAACCATAATTTCAAGTTTACCAAAGTTTCATATATTCAACTTCTCAGGTGCATTCAGATTCTGTTTTCAAATTCAGTTCTCTAAATTCAGATTCAAAACAAAATACTGGTACTTTGCCAGGCAGGAAAGGTAGATGAGAACATATAGAATCAAACTCTTTGTGGCAAACAGGACCTACAGTAGAGATACCAATGGAGCAGTTTCTGGCGGTTTTCTGAAGCCAATGTGGCATGTTTTAATTTGTTTCTTCCTATGAATTTGGCTCTAGCATTTGAACCGTATGGGCTTTAAGCTATTATGACCCCATTCCCAAGAAAGCTACGACTCATTAGGAGGGAGTGTGACAAATATAATGGCCGCTATAAGAATATAGTTGAATAACCCTGTGTAGCAGAGCCTGGGAGAGGCCACTGCCACGGACAAGAGTTGGAGGGGTTTCAGGGTACAGAGGCTCAGTTCAAACTTGAGTTTTTATTACATAACTTCAAAACAGAAATGCTCAAGAAGAAGAAACTTAAAGTATAACCACAGTAACAAAAAGTTAGTCCTTAATTGTAACGATAACAAAGCGGCACCCCACCTCTGTTTTGGTAAAACAGATGGATGGGCCTGGATAAATGTAACCACTCTCATCCATATATAATGTTTGTTTACAATTACATTGTTTACAAACAATGGGGTAAAACAAGCATTATTTTAGGAATTCTTTACAAATGAAAAGCTGAAATGTCTTGAGTCAAAGTATTCAAACCGTTTTGTTATGGCATGCCTAAACATGTTTAGGATTAAAAATGTGATAAACATGTCACATAATAAGTTGCAACGACTCACTCTGTGTGCAATAATAATGTTTAACATGATTTTTGAATGACTACCTCATCTCTGTACCCCACACATACAAATGATCTGTAAGGTCCCTCAGTCGAGCAGTGAATTTCAAACACAGATTCAACCACAAAAGCCAGGGAGGTTTTCCAATGCCTCGCAAAGGGCACTTATTGGTAGATGGGTAAAAAAATAAAAAATAAAAGCTGACATTGGTTATCCCTTTGAGCATGGTGAAGTTATTAATTACACTTTGGATTGTGTATCAATACACCCAGTCACTACAAAGATACAGGCGACCTTCCTAACTCAGTTGCCGGAGAGGAAGGAAACCGCTCAGGGATTTCACCATGAGGCCAATGGTGATTTTAAAACAGGTTCCAGGTTCAGTCTGCTTTCCAACTATCATTGGGAGACAAATTCACCTATCAGCAGGACAATAACCTAAAACACAATGTCAAAGGGTGTGAATTCTTTCTGAAGGCACTGTACAATGTCCAGAGTACAGCAGATATACACTAGTTAGTCTCTAGTTAGTCACTAGCCTAGTTAGTACAAGTTATGTAATAAAAACCTACGTTTGAACTGTTTACTCTGCCTTACTGAGCCTCTGTACCCTGAAACCCCTCCTAGCTCTTGTCCGTGGCAGTGGCCTCTCCGAGGCTCTGCTACACAGGGCTATTCAACTATATTCTTATAGGGGCTAAATTGCTTCTTATTTTTTGTCACATTCCCTTGTAATGTGTCCTGCGCAACCTGTGAGTATCATAGAGGGAAACAGGCACGTGCATGTTCCAGAGAGTGTAAGCTTTCAGGAATGGGGTCATAATAGCTTATAGCCAAAACAGTCAAATTCAACATGCCACATTGGCTTCAGAAAACCGCCAGAAACTGCTCCATTGGTACCTCTACTGTAGGTCCTGTTTGCCACAAAGAGTTTGATTCTATATTTACATTTTAGTCATTTAGCAGACGCTCTTATCCAGAGCGACTTACAGTTAGTGAGTGCATACATTATTTTTTTATTTTTCATACCGGCCCCCCGTGGGAATCGAACCCACAACCCTGGCGTTGCAAACGCCATGCTCTACCAACTGAGCTACATCCCTGCCGGCCACTCCCTCCCCTACCCTGGACGACGCTGGGCAAATTGTGCGCCGCCCCATATGTTCTCATCTACCTTTCCTGCCTGGCAAAGTACCAGTATTTTGTTTTGAATCTGAATTTAGAGAACTGAATTTGAAAACAGAATCTGAATGCATCTGAGAAGCTGAATATATTAACTTTGATAAACTTGGTACACAGACAATTAATGCAATAACTACCATATTGAAACTTAATATATAAATATTGCATTTTAATATTGAATTACATTGAAATAAAATGTTACAACTAAATGCAATATTCATTAAATACTAATTCAATTTATTAATCCAATTATTCAATTTGTGCATTACAAATTCAAAAATATTTAATTCAAATGCAATATCTTAATACAGATAAAAAATTATAGAATTCAAATACAATTTCTGTTGCACTGAAATCACTCCATAATCTAGCTGTTAACCTCCTTCATTGCTATGTAGATTGACCAATGACCAAAATGACAATTTCTGTGACAGCAATAAATAAAGAATATGTGTGCAGATGGACCAATAAAGCAAGTATTGTATTCCATTGTATTGTAAATCCATTTATTAAATGGATTTTGGCAATGAGCCCTTTATCTACTTCCCCAGAGTCAGATTAACTCGTGGATACAATTTTTACATCTCTGTGTCCAGTATGAAGGCAGTTAGAGGTAGTTTCGCGAGCCAATGCTAACTAGTGTTAGCGCAATGAAGCAATTGCGCTAGTGTTAGTTAGCAACTTCCTTCAAACTACATGCAGAGACATACAAAATGGTATCCACGAGTTCATCTGACTCTGGGGAAGTAGATAAAGGGCCTCATTGCCAAAATCCCGAAGTATCCCTTTAAATGATACAAAATGAAGTTAATTCAAGGATACCATAATATTTGAAAATATGTAACTAATGTAAGCCTAGACCTTGGTTACAGTTGTCGAGTTACTTCTCAGTTGTAGTTACATGGCTTTGGTCTGATTCCAATGTGTGCCTCTGCTCTGCTGCTAGAATCCTTGGTTGCTACATCCATTTTTGGATTTATAAATTAATGATAATATACCCATTGATTCTTGAAGAATATAACTTATAAATTCCCCATGAGCTTAGTTCAACTGTCGTAACCCATCAGAACCCAAAATAGAAGCTTGTTTTACTCCAATGTTTGTAAACAACGTAAATGTAAACAAACACTGTATCACCTCAAAACATGATATCATGGATGGTAAATCCTTGCAACCATAGCTTTGTCTATGAATTTGAGAATGGTTCATCCCTAATTTGAGAATGGCTCATCTCTAAGCTTTTTACCAAAACAGAGGCGGGGTGTGCCGCTTTGTTATTGTTTCAACTGCACATTCTAGCTTTAAACTCGGAATTTACAATAATGGACTTCGGAGAACTCTAGGTACCTTGTTCCTCACTGACTGCAGAGTTACAGATTTTACAAACGTTTCTAGCTATACTGAACAAAATATAAACGCAACATGTCAAGTATTGGTCCCATGTTCCATGAGCTGAAATAAAAGATCCCAGAAATGTTCCATACACACAAAAAGCTTTACTATCAAATTTTGTGCACACATTTGTTTCCATCCCTGTTAGTGAGCATTTCTCCTTTGCCAACACGGTTAGTGAACACGGAACATTTCAAGAACTTTTAAAGTTTCTTCAAGTGCAGTCGCAAAAACCATCAAGCGCTATGATGAAGCTGGCTCTCATGAGGACCGCCACAGGAATGGAAGACCCAGAGTTACCTCTGCTTCAGAGGATACGTTCATTAGAGTTACCAGCCTCAGAAATTGCAGCCCAAATAAATGCTTCACAGAGTTCAAGTATCAGACATCTCAACATCAACTGTTCAGAGGGGACTGTGTGAATCAGGCCTTCATGGATGAATTGCTGCAAAGAAACCACTACTAAAGGACACCAATAAGAAGAAGAGACCTGCTTGGGCCAAGAAACATGAGCAATGGACATTAGACCGGTGGAAATTTGTCCTTTGGTCTGGAGTCAAAATTGGAGATTTTTGGTTCAAACCGCTGTGTCTTTGTGAGACGCGGTGTGGGTGAACGGATGATCTCCGCATGTGTATTTCCCACCGTAAAGCATGGAGGAGGAGGTGTTATGGTGCTTTGCTGGTGACACTGTCTGTGATTTATTTAGAATTCAAGGCACACTTAACCAGCATGGCTACCACAGCATTCTGCAGCAATACACCATTCCATCTGGTTTGGGCTCAGTGGGACTATGATTTGTTTTTCAACAGGACAATGACCCAACACACCTCCAGGCTGTGTAAGGGCTATTTTACCAAGAAGGAGAGTGCTGGAGTGCTGCATTAGATGACCTGGCCTCCACAATCCTCCGACCTCAACCCAATTGAGATGGTTTGGGATGAGTCGGACGGCAGAGTGAAGGAAACGCAGCCAACAAGTGCTCAGCATATGTGGGAACTCCTTCAAGACTGTTGGAAAAGTATTCCAGGTGAAGCTGGTTGAGAGAATGTCAAGAGTGTGCAAAGCTGTCAAAGGCAAAGGGTGGCTATTTGAAGTTATATATAAAATATATTCTGATTTGTTTAAGACTTTTTTGGTTACTACATGATTTCATATTTGTTATTTCATAGTTTTGATGTCTTCACTATTATTCTACAATGTAAAAAATAGTAAAAATAAAGAAAGACCCTTGAATGAGTAGGTGTGTCCAAACTTTTGACTGGTACTATATATATATATATATATATATATATATATATATATATATATATATATATATATATATATATATATATATATGCAGACATCATTTAAAACATATTAGTGAAAAAAAACTATGTTTAAGCTTTACAGGATAGTTTCCTTATAAACATACTTGTTATCTTCTGTTCAAAGAGGAATTTAGCATTAAACTCTTTACTTTTAGTGTACTCTTAACCATAGAGCCATGGGTCTAGGTATCAGGCTGGAAGGCGTTATTGGACTGTCCTCTCCTGGGGCTGGGGGGCAGTGGTCTGTGGCTGGTGGTGGCGATGACGGAGCTTTCAACTTCTTCACTAACTTTCTTTTCTTCTTCACTCTTTTAGATAAACAGAAAACAGTCCAAAATGTGAAAGTGATTGAACAATTACTAAAAACCATTTTACGCTCTTTTATGTATTCAACCTTAATTATCTAGAATAACGTATAATCTATTATGTATCTAGTGTAACATACTAAGCTATAACTTGTTTCTAGTAAGTTCATTTTCTTCCCATTTACTCACTATGTGGTTAGAAGATGAGTGTACACAATACATTTAAACATCAGGATGATATCAGAAGGACTGCTGTGACTGTTATGAGGACTGTTGCTGTGAGGAAGAGGACTGTTGCTGTGAGGAAGAGGACTGTTGCTGTGAGGAAGAGGACTTACTTGGTGGCAGCAGGCTGCTCAGGGTCTGTGTCCAGCTCAGAGATTAACTTGAGTTTCCCAGAAACAACGGCAGCGGACACCTGTGAGTGGAGGGACAGGAAATAAGAAGAGGGAGGACAAGAAAATGATTCGTCCAGTAACCTTTGTTCCCTGAAGGAGAGGAACGAGACAACACACATAACTGAGGACTGTATCAGTGGAGGGGATGTCTGGGTAAATTATTTTAAAAAGAATCACCTTGCTCCATCTGCTCCATCTGTAGCTCAATTGGTAGTGCATGGCGCTTGTAACGCCAGGGTAGTGGGTTCGATCCCCGGGACCACCCATACGTAAAAATGTATGCGCACATGACTGTAAGTCGCTTTGGATAAAAGCGTCTGCTAAATGGCATATTATTATATTATTAACCAAGAGACACTTTAGCTACATCACACAACGATCGCTGAAACAGAACCCCACTGTCTCCTTACCTTGGTAGGTGTCAACCTCTCATCTGATTGGTCAGTCCGTTCAGACAGAGGGACTGATTGGTCAGTCCATTCAGACAGAGGGACTGATTGGTCAGTCCGTTCAGACAGGGTATACTGTGCCTCAAGGGCCTGAGACAGCTCCTCGTTGTAATCCCCTGGGACAGACGAGGGACATAGCTCAGCCTCAGACAACACATCTATACAGACTTTACTTTATAGACACATGGCTTCTTTTCCATCTTAGTTGTTAAGAGTATTAGAGCTCTGTTACCCGACCCGAGCCCGACAGGCCCAGACACTATACACTGGGTTAGGGCCGGGTAGGGCACGTTTTTTTCATCAATAACTAGGGTACGGGCAGGGCATCACTTATTTGATCACTACCATTTTGAAGCTGAGCCATTTGCGCGTGCTCTGCTGCGCAGTACAGTCATATCGGACTAAGATCATGACACGGTGTCAGGTGTTTCAACCTCGTCAAATATAAAACAGGAGAGATTATTTCACAGAAAATAATACCGTTCCTTGAGTTTAGCGTGACGAAAAGTTGCTAACAGCTCACTGCCTGTCTCATGTCTCTTCATTGACCAGAGCAGCCAAAGCGGAGCCGTTGCTATGGATACTCAGAGCCACCATGAGCAGAGCGCATGCAGAGCGAGCTGCGTGCAGGGAGCAGAGGACAGAGAGGAGAAGCTAATGGATTTACTACTGGAGTAAGTTATTTCTGTTTCGGGCAGGGCGTGGCCTTAAATTTGGCAATCTGGCCTGGGTAGGAACTGAACGTCGCGGGCATGGGTAGGAACTGAACGTCGCGGGCATAGGTAGGAACTGAACGTCGCGGGCATGGGTAGGAACTGAACGTCGCGGGCATGGCTTCTAAAGCATGCAGGGCTCTAAAGAGTATGCCACTAGCAACAGCAAGGTGGGTTTGTGGGTTTCCCATAGGAATTATATACACAAGCGCTCAATAAAACGTATGCAATCACTGTACTGTAAGTTGCTTTGGATAAAAGTGTCTGCTGAGTGCATATATTATATTAATGTGGAACAGATATAACACTCTACTTACGCTCGTCCGTAACATAGGTAGCTGGGAAGTATCCCTGCTGTCCGTTAGCCAGCCGGCCAAACCACCAGTTGTCATTGTCTTTGTAGAGCACACGGATGACATCACCACTCTGTGCCGTTAACTCATCTGCCCGGTTAGCACTGTAGTCGTACAAAGACACAACCTGACAGAGAGAGAACAATTTAAAAGGATTTAAGAATTATTGACCATGGTGGTAAAATAACAGATTATGTTAAATTGTCATATTTGATTTTTGGGTACAGTATGTTCTTATATAAAAACATAATCTGCTTCCACTCTAATGGCTGTAGACAGACGATCAGACAAGCTCTGAGGGAAGAAAGGGAACTTTTATAAACTTCAATTACATATTAAACTTCCTGCATTACTGTCTCTTTCAAATATATAAATAAATATTCAGTTCACAAGACTACAATGAAGTTACCCAATAAAATACACATAAAAGGAAGCAAAAAGAGAAGCAGAAATGGCTGCCAAATATAACATTATAATGGTGCCTTACCGTCTGTAGCCTGAGAGATGGAGCTCTTCCTAGACGCTCGCCCACTGGGCTGAAACCACCTGCAAACACACAGAAGAAAAAGTCATACCATATTAATATATTACATCTAAGATAAAACTCAAAGCATACATAAATCGTAGAGGTGTGAACACCTACGGCTACAGACACAGGTGAAGACGAGGAGAGGCCTGTCTTGGTCTTTATGTACAGTGTACAAGCTGCTCTGTAAGGTCTAGTGAGTCTGGAAATGTTCCATTTGGTTAAATATGTCCCTTGTTGTTGGAATGTCTGGCCAAAGCTCTCATTCTGCAAGAATGGGTCTTAAGCTCATTTGGGTAAACTGACCCTAATTCTTACAAATTATTGACGACACAGTAGTTGACAGAGCTGCTTAGATTCATAGACCTGTAGCAGTACAATCTGTGTCCTCCCCTTCATCTGCAATGACAGGGAAACACTTGGCAGTTTACATTTACATTTTAGTCATTTAGCAGACGCTCTTATCCAGAGCGACTTACAGTTAGTGAATACATTATTATTATTATTTTTATTAATTTTTTTATACTGGCCCCCCGTGGGAATTGAACCCACAACCCTGGTGTTGCAAACACCATGCTCTATCAACTGAGCTACATCCCTGCCGGCCATTCCCTCCCCTACCCTGGACGACGCTGGGCCAATTGTGCGCCGCCCATGAGTCTCCCGGTCGCGGCCGGCTGCGACAGAGCCTGGATTTGAACCAGGATCTCTAGTGGCACAGTTAGCACTGCGATGCAGTGCCTTAGACCACTGCGCCACTCAGTTGAAAACAATATGGTGGAAGCTCCTCTTTAGGCTGGCTTCTACCTGGTCAGTACTTTCAGATCAAGGATCAGTGCAATGGAGGCCAAGAGGTAAGGAGTGGACAGATCTTTTTAGAGAAAGGGCCTGTCTGGAGCCACTCACGGTTCTGGGAGGTGAGGGTTGACTGGGGGATGAACTGAGCTCCAAGGGAACCAGACAGCTGCAGTTTGGAATGTGGTGGCAGGAGGGTTGGAGGAGGCAGGAACGAGTTCAGGTCCATCTGGAAGAATAAAAATAAGAATAATTTATTGTCCATTATTACAGGGAAACTTAACCCATTCATGTCCTTGTAATATATTTCATCAAAATGCTCCGCTGAACAAATTCTGTTTGGTGTAAATACATGAAATGTGGTGTCAACATACACTACATAACCAAAAGTATGCTCATCAAACATCTCATTCCAAAATCCCTTTGCTGCTATAACAGCCTCCACTCTTCTGGGAGGCTTTCTCCTAGAGGTTAGAACATTGCTGTGGGGACTTGCTTCCATTCAGCCACAAGAGCATTAGTGAGTTGGATGTTGGGCGATTAGGCCTGGCTCGTAGTCTGCGTTCCAATTCATCCCAAAGGTGTTCGATGGGGTTGAGGTCAGGGCTCTGTGCAGGCCAGTCAAGTTCTTCCACACCGGAAGCATATAGTATTGTTATCTGACCTGACACCAAATATGCCAAATACAGTGGGGAGAACAAGTATTTGATACACTGCCGATTTACCAGGTTTTCCTACTTACAAAGCATGTAGAGGTCTGTAATTTTTATCATAGGTACACTTCAACTGTGAGAGACGGAATCTAAAACAAAAATCCAGAAAATCACATTGTATGATTTTTAAGTAATTAATTTGCATTTTATTGCATGACATAAGTATTTGATACATCAGAAAAGCAGAACTTAATATTTGGTACAGAAACCTTTGTTTGCAATTACAGAGATCATACGTTTCCTGTAGGTCTTGACCAGGTTTGCACACACTGCAGCAGGGATTTTGGCCCACTCCTCCATACAGACCTTCTCCAGATCCTTCAGGTTTCGGGGCAGTCGCTGGGCAATATGGACTTTCAGCTCCCTCAAAAGATTTTCTATTGGGTTCAGGTCTGGAGACTGGCTAGGCCACTCCAGGACCTTGAGATGCTTCTTACGGAGCCACTCCTTAGTTGCCCTGGCTGTGTGTTTCGGGTCGTTGTCATGCTGGAAGGCCCAGCCCCGACCCATCTCCAATGCTCTTACTGAGGGAAGGAGGTTGTTGGCTCGCGATACATGGCCCCATCCATCCTCCCCTCAATGCGGTGCAGTCGTCCTGTCCCCTTTGCAGAAAAGCATCCCCAAAGAATGATGTTTTCACCTCCATGCTTCACGGTTGGGATGGTGTTCTTGGGGTTGTACTCATCCTTCTTCTTCCTCCAAACACGGCGAGTGGATTTTAGACCAAAAAGCTCTATTTTTGTCTCATCAGACCACATGACCTTCTCCCATTCCTCCTCTGGATCATCCAGATGGTCATTGGCAAACTTCAGACGGGCCTGGACATGCGCTGGCTTGAGCAGGGGGACCTTGCGTGCGCTGCAGGACTTAAATCCATGACGGCGTAGTGTGTTACTAATGGTTGTCTTTGAGACTGTGGTCCCAGCTCTCTTCAGGTCATTGACCAGGTCCTGCCGTGTAGTTCTGGGCTGATCCCTCACCTTCCTCATGATCATTGATGCCCCACGACGTGAGATCTTGCATGGAGCCCCAGACCGAGGGTGATTGACCGTCATCTTGAACTTCTTCCATTTTCTAATAATTGCGCCAACAGTTGTTGCTTTCTCACCAAGCTGCTTGCCTATTGTCCTGTAGCCCATCCCAGCCTTGTGCAGGTCTACAATTTTATCCCTGATGTCCTTACACAGCTCTCTGGTCTTGGCCATTGTGGAGAGGTTGGAGTCTGTTTGATTGAGTGTGTGGACAGGTGTCTTTTATACAGGTAACGAGTTCAAACAGGTGCAGTTAATACAGGTAGTGAGTGGAGAACAGGAGGGCTTCTTAAAGAAAAACTAACAGGTCTGTGAGAGCCGGAATTCTTACTGGTTGGTAGGTGATCAAATACTTATGTCATGCAATAAAAAAGCAAATTAATTACTTAAAAATCATACAATGTGATTTTCTGGATTTTTGTTTTAGATTCCGTCTCTCACAATTGAAGTGTACCTATGATAAAAATTACAGACCTCTACATGCTTTGTAAGTAGGAAAACCTGCAAAATCGGCAGTGTATCAAATACTTGTTATCCTCACTGTATATGATTCAACTCATTATCGTTTGTGAACTTCAGCTGTTTCTATATCATACTATAATTAGTCTTTAGACACATGGGGTTACAGTGTTTTACACATTTCATGAATCAAGTCCTGTGAATACATGTTCAAATTATCAGATCTTAATAATTTTGGTATATAGATTGTCAGGACCAACATATACAGTCCCAGTCAAAAGGTTGGACACACCTACTCATTCCAGGGTTTTTCTTTATTTTTACTGTTTTCTACATTGTAGAATAATAGTGAAGGCATCAAAACTATGAAATAAGACATATGGAATCATGTAGTAACCAAAAAAAGTGTTAAACAAATCAAAATATATTTTGTATTTGAGATTCTTCAAATAGCCACCCCTTGCCTTGATGACAGCTTTGCACACTCTTGGCATTCTCTCAACCAGTTTCACCTGGAATGCTTTTCCAACAGTCTTGAAGGAGTTCCCACATATGCTGAGCACTTGTTGGCTGCTTTTCCTTCACTCTGCGGTCTGACTCATCCCAAACCATCTCAATTGGGTTGAGGTCGGGGGATTGTGGAGGCCAGGTCATCTGATGCAGCACTCCATCACTCTTCTTCTTGGTAAAATGGCCCTTACACAGCCTGGAGGTGTTTTGGGTCATTGTCCTGTTGAAAAACAAATGATAGTCCCACGAAGCCCAAACCAGATGGGATGACGTATCGCTGCAGAATGCTGTGGTAGCCATGCTGGTTAAGTGTGCCTTGAATTCTAAATAAATTACAGACGGTGTCACCAGCAAAGCACCCCCACACCATCACACCTCCTCCTCCATGCTTTACGGTGGGAAATACAAATGAGGAGATCATCCGTTCACCCACACCGCATCTCACAAAGTCACCGCGGTTGGAACCAAAAATCTCAAATTTGGACTCCAGAGCAAAGGACACATTTCCACCGGTCTAATGTCCATTGCTCATGTTTCTTGGCCCAAGCAAGTCTCTTCTTATTGGTGTCCTTTAGTAGTGGTTTCTTCGCAGCAATTCAACCATGAAGGCCTGATTCACGCAGTCTCCTCTGAACAGTTGATGTTGAGATGTGTCTGTTACTTGAACTCTGAAGCATTTATTTGGGCTGCAGTTTCTGAGGCTGGTAACTCTAATGAACTTATCCTCTGCAGCAGAGGTAACTCTGTTCTTCCATTCCTGTGGCGGTTCTCATGAGAGCCAGTTTCATCATAGCGCTTGATGGTGTTTGCGACTGCACTTGAAGAAACTTTCAAAGTTCTTGAAATGTTCCGTATTGACTGACCTTCATGTCTTAAAGTAATGATGGACTGTTTCTCTTTGCTTATTTGAGCTGTTCTTGCCATAATATGGACTTGGTCTTTTACCAAATAGGGCTATCATCTGTATACCCCCCCTACCTTGTCACAACACAACTGATTGGCTCAAACGCATTAAGAAGGAAAGAAATTCCACAAATTAACTTTTAAGAAGGCACACCTGTTAATTGAAATGCATTCCAGGTGACTATCTCATGAAGCTGGTTGAGAGAATGCCAAGAGTGTGCAAAGATGTCATCAAGGCAAAGGGTGGCTATTTGAAGAATCTCAAATATAAAATATATTTTGATTTGTTAAACACTTTTTTGGTTACTACATGATTCCATACGTGTTATTTCATAGTTTTGATGCCTTCACTATTATTCTACAATGTAAAAAATTGTAAAAATATAGAACAACCCTTGAATGAGTATGTGTGTCCAAACCGTTGACTGGACTGGTATATATATATATATACACTGCTCAAAAAAATAAAGGGAACACTTAAACAACACAATGTAACTCCAAGTCAATCACACTTCTGTGAAATCAAACTGTCCACTTAGGAAGCAACACTGATTGACAATACATTTCACATGCTGTTGTGCAAATGGAATAGACAACAGGTGGAAATTATAGGCAATTAGCAAGACACCCCCAATAAAGAAGTGGTTCTGCAGGTGGTGACCACAGACCACTTCTCAGTTCCTATGCTTTCTGGCTGATGTTTTGGTCACTTTTGAATGCTGGCGGTGCTTTCACTCTAGTGGTAGCATGAGACGGAGTCTACAACCCAGGGTTTGCTGTGTCTGTCAGCGTAGTGTCCAGAGCATGGAGGCGCTACCAGGAGACAGGCCAGTACATCAGGAGACGTGGAGGAGGCCGTAGGAGGGCAACAACCCAGCAGCAGGACCGCTACCTCCGCCTTTGTGCAAGGAGGAGCAGGAGGAGCACTGCCAGAGCCCTGCAAAATGAACTCCAGCAGGCCACAAATGTGCATGTGTCTGCTCAAACGGTCAGAAACAGACTCCATGAGGGTGGTATGAGGGCCCGACGTCCACTGGTGGGGGTTGTGCTTACAGCCCAACACCGTGCAGGACGTTTGGCATTTGCCAGAGAACACCAAGATTGGCAAATTCGCCACTGGTGCCCTGTGCTCTTCACAGATTAAAGCAGGTTCACACTGAGCACATGTGACAGACGTGACAGAGTCTGGAGACGCCGTGGAGAACGTTCTGCTGCCTGCAACATCCTCCAGCATGACCAGTTTGGCGGTGGGTCAGTCATGGTGTGGGGTGGCATTTCTTTGGGGGGCCGCACAGCCCTCCATGTGCTCGCCAGAGGTAGCCTGACTGCCATTAGGTACCGAGATGAGATCCTCAGACCCCTTGTGAGACCATATGCTGGTGCGGTTGGCCCTGGGTTCCTCCTAATGCAAGACAATGCTAGACCTCATGTGGCTGGAGTGTGTCAGCAGTTCCTGCAAGAGGAAGGCATTGATGCTATGGACTGGCCCGCCTGTTCCCCAGACCTGAATCCAATTGAGCACATCTGGGACATCATGTCTCGCTCCATCCACCAACGCCACGTTGCACCACAGACTGTCCAGGAGTTGGCAGATGCTTTAGTCCAGGTCTGGGAGGAGATCCCTCAGGAGACCATCCGCCACCTCATCAGGAGCATGCCCAGGCGTTGTAGGGAGGTCATACAGGCACGTGGAGGCCACACACACTACTGAGCCTCATTTTGACTTGTTTTAAGGACATTACATCAAAGTTGGATCAGCCTGTAGTGTGGTTTTCCACTTTAATTTTGAGGGTGACTCCAAATCCAGACCTCCATGGGTTGATACATTTGATTTCCATTGATAATTTTTGTGTGATTTTGTTGTCAGCACATTCAACTACGTAAAGAAAAAAGTATTTAATAAGATTATTTCATTCATTCAGATCTAGGATGTGTTGTTTAAGTGTTCCCTTTATTTTTTTTAGCAGTATATATTGTAAAGTGGTTGTCCCACTGGCTATCATAAGGTGAATGCACCAATTTGTAAGTCGCTCTGGATAAGAGCGTCTGCTAAATGACGAAAATGTAAATGTAAAGAGGAGTGGGAGGCCCCGGTGCACAACTGAGCAAGAGGACAAATACATTAAAGTATCTAGTTTGAAAAACAGACGCCTCACAGGTCCTCAACTGGCAGCTTCAATAAATAGTACCCGCAAAACACCAGTCTCAACATCAACAGTGAAGAGGCGACTCCGGGATGCTGACCTTCTAGGCAGAGTTGCAAAGAAAAAGCCATATCTCAGACTGGCCAATAAAAATAAAAGATTAAGATGGGCAAAAGAACACAGACACTGGACGGAGGAAGATTGGAAAAAAGTGTTATGGACAGACTAATCGAAGTTTGAGTTGTTCGGATCACAAAGAAGAACATTTGTGAGACACAGACCAACTGAAAAGATGCTGGAGGAGTGCTTAATGCTATCTGTCAAGCATGGTGGAGGCAATGTGATGGTCTGGGGGTGCTTTGGTGGTGGTAACGTGGAAGATTTGTACAGGGTAAAAGGGATCTTGAAGAAGGAAGGCTATCACTCCATTTTGCATTCGCCATGCCATACCCTGTGGACGGTGCTTGATTGGAGCCAATTTCCTCCTACAACAGGACAATGACCCAAAGCACAGCTCCAAATTATGCAAGAACTATTTAGGGAAGAAGCAGTCAGCTGGTATTCTGTCTATAATGGAGTGGCCAGCACAGTCACCGGATCTCAACCCTATTGAGCTGTTGTGGGAGCAGCTTGACCGTATGGTACGTAAGAAGTGCCCATCAAGCCAATCCAACTTGTGGGAGGTGCTTCAGGAAGCATGGGGTGAAATCTCTTCAGATTACCTCAACAAATTGACAACTACAATGCCAAAGGTCTGCAAGGCTGTAATTGCTGCAAATGGAGGATTCTTTGACGAAAGCAAAGTTTGAAGGACACAATTATTATTTATATTAAAAATTATTATTTCTAACCTTGTCAATGACTACATTTCCAATGCATTTAGCTATATTTCCTATTCAAACTAATTTCATGTATGTTTTCATGGAAAACAAGGACATTTCTAAGTGACCCCAAACTTTTTAACGGTAGTGTACATGAAATGAGTTTGAATAAGTGTTACTAAATGTTATTATCATGTTATTCTCCTTTCAAGTAAAGCAGAGTAGTTGTACTTCCTGTCTTTGTACAACAGTATCACACTAACTAATGTTATTGAAGATAGCAAAAACGACATCACACCAACTTTACAAGAACAGCATAGCCACATTATTCCTAACAGTTCATAATGCAGGTTGTATGACCAGGTGAATGTTTTCTCTTTTCACCCACCTTGTTTAATTTTCTTCTTCTTTTTGCCTTTGGATTTTAAAGATTCTACTCTGTCTTCCTCTTGGTGGCTCTTCTCCTTGGACCTCATCCTCTCAGTGATGTCCTCGGACTGGCTATTCTGCAGATCTTCTACCATACTGTTAAGCGAAACAGAATAGATTATCATCTTTATTTTCCATGGTATTAGTTTAAACTTTCAAGTTTCAAGTTTTAATGTCACATGCACAAGTACAGTGAAATGCCTTTCTTGCAAACTCAAAACCCAACAATGCAATATTGCAGGTCATTTAGGCCTATAACCTGGTCCCAGATATGTTTGTGCTGTATAGCCAACTCCTATGGACATCGTCATGCCAAGGGTTGACCATAAGGGTTGACCATAAGGGTTGACCATAAGGGTTGACCATAAGGGTTGACCATAAGGGTTGCCAAGATAGCACAAACATATCCGGGACCAGGCTAGGTCCTCTACAGCAGGGGTTCTCAAAGTAGTACTTTATTTGTTACATAATATATTTTTTATGAATATTACTAGTAACAACAGATTCAACACATTTTGGCCAAGGGATCCATGGAATAAGTTTAGAGTGTGTGATACAATAAAATGTAATATTATTAATCTACAATTAAGATGTTCTTA
>NW_028166978.1:0-48815 GCF_964263955.1 Coregonus lavaretus | reverse complement strand
AACCCGTTATGGTTTGTGTCATATGTCCATCTGTTTAAAAGAGAAGGTAACAACCCATTCCCTTTAGCTCCCCGTCTCCAAACCATGCTAGAAGAAATATCATGCATCTCCCCTCCCCAACAACAACACACAGCTTGAAAACAACTGAATATAAAAAAAGGCATTACCTTGATGGTTCTCAAGGGTGTCCTCTGGTATGTACATGTTTTTGCTTTCATTTACCATAAATGTGGTCCAGCTTTATCCGTAGTTGAATGGAGAAAGAGGTTGTGAAAAGGAGTAGAGAAAAAAATAAACCAAACAGAAGAAAAAAAACGGAAAACGCCCGGACAGCTTTCGATATTCCTTTTTTTTTTTTTGCGTTTCAATAAATATTACCTGATCCCCATTCTGGAGTTGAAACACAGAAATATATATTTGCTTGAACCACCTAAGAAGACGAACCAGTGCATCCTCGGAACATCCGGGCCCTAAGAAACATGGCACTAGCACCATTTGCTGCTAGCCTACCTATTAATCAAAATCCTATCAATTTGCCCCCCAAATGTTTTAAATAGGGTACATCAAAAGCCGAACCAATGACACCAAACCCCTGGCGCTGCCACTGATGCCGTAAAAGGAAAAGAAACAAAGATTCAAGCTCTCAGCGCAAAAAAAAAAAAAAAGATATATTCCAGAAGTGCTGCTCACACAGGGTTAAATCTCCCAATAGAATCGATTCCACCAAATGCTGTCCAAAAAAACAGGCAAATACACGTGGCGTGCCTCATTTACAGATACTTTCAGTCATCAATTCCAGGCCAGAATCGCACGAAACGGGAGTAGTTCAATAGCCCTGTGGAGAGCGGCCGCTTGTACCTCTCTGCAGTGATATTGTCTGGTGAGAGGCAAGCGAGAGAGAGAGAGAGAGAGAGAGCGCACGAGACAGAGGGGGGGTGACGACCAAGCCCCCCTCCCCTGTAGACGATCTGACTGGTTCCAGATGTTAGCCTGCTACAACGTTAGAAAATAGAGTAAACCGTCCATGATTTTCCAGACTTGCTATCTCTGGAGAGGGAGCTAAATAAGCACAGTGAAGTCAGATAGGGCTTGTGCTTTGATTTCTGGAGGATGGAGGAAGGAAGGAGGAAATCTGTTAAACCTGACTTAGATTATATCTGGATGGATTCATTCCCAAGCGTGAGATCTCTATCACTGACAATAGCAGGCTAACCAGTTTGTAAACCTACCGTTTTTAAATGCCTTAGTGGCTTAATAGACGCATTTATGGGAAGCCTATGGAAGATCATCGAATGATCATCTTAGTCGGCTACAGTTTGAGTTCCAATAGCTCGATTTTACGCGCGCCAAACGTGGCCAAAATATGCGTAATGTTTACACATAATAATAATGATGGAACCGCAAAACATGCTGAATTTGATTTGGCACCAACGTGTTACACAGATACAACCACTATTTCAAGTGAATCCCTATAGTCCAGATACAAATAGATTATGTCGATATTCAAATAGAAAATAAAATAGGCTATAGCCTATGCAACCCCATCTCATTCACGTCAAGAATGACTTTTAGGGCACTCCCCTGATCATGACCAAAGCAGAAAACTGCAATGAAAAATCATTGAGTCCTCAAAAGATTGTTCAGTTCAGAGAAACTATTACATAATCGACCTCAGTCTATAAATGTCCTAGGTCAACTTGGTGTTGTGTTTAAAACGAGCCAGATAGAGGGACTGGCATTTGAGTGCATGTCGTGGGAACTGACACTATGCCCAAGAGAATGGGGATGGACGACTCTGGCTTCATCCCAAATAGCCCTCTATTCCCTATGTAGTGTGCCATTTGGGAGGCAGACTGGATGCTGCTGTGCTGTGTTTGCCATATTAGTTATTGTCCCTTCTGTGACACAGGGCCCCTACTGGTCCTGAGACCACCCCCCCATCCCTCATCACCTCTCCCTTCGTCTCCCACCGACCATCAGTCGCAGACACCGGGACATAGTCACTCATAATGGATCTGACTGTGTCTGAAGCATTGTTAGATGAGATGAAGGAAATATACGTTCTCAGGTCACCTAAATTCTGTTTGGGGGATGAGTTTGATTAGACCATATAGATTTCTAGCACCAAAGGTGTCCAAAAACAGTCATTGTGCTTATGAATTCTGGACAAATACTAGATGAATAGCCTTCTAGATAAAACATATTTCAGAGTAATGAAGACATGTAGAGTGCTGCCTGGTAGGCTACTGTTTATGGTGGTATGGCTGTTCACATGCTGCTCATTGCACACGCCTATAGCCTATAGTGACCAAAGGTTTCACCTGCTATCAATAACCCTGCCACTGCCAGAATCACAATCTATCCATAGAAACATGTAGAGCTACGTGTTGAATTGATATTACACACTAAATATAGCCTAGCTCAATGCCCAAGCGAAAGGCAGCATTGAGGTAAATCCATTTTTAAAAAATAGACGTTTTTCAAAGGAAGTGGCGCCCTCTAGAGCCACCAATGCAGACTGCATCGTTTTTTCCCCCATCAACTTCGGCAGCACACATTTTCAGGCCTATGATATGCTGCAAATTGTATCTGCTAAACAAGGTATTAAGTCGACTAATTAATTAATTAATTAACAAACTAACGAATTTCAATGATCAGACGGATATAAAAGTGATTTTGAAGTAAGCCTTCAAAACTTTTCAGGACAAAATGGAATTCAATGGATTCAACGATGGATTCTAACAAGATATCATTGACAAAGTCCAAAGTTATTTTGGTGCAACCTGCCTAGCCAATAAACATCCTTCATCATCAACTTCTGCTTCCGCCTGATGAAGCGGTCAATCTATTTTTCGAGATTGATTAACGTTCCTTATATCCATCCACGCTCAACTCGTCATGCCTAATTGTTTACAATCTGTTCGACGAAACATGGCTGCTGTCAAGTGAGCTGTTGATAGTGTACCGAACAGTTACACTTCACTTTTATGTTCTCTTTAATTATTTTAAATATTTGAATTCATAAGTGTAATGTGACGAGGATAGTTTCAATAGTGTGCTTTTTTACTTTGGAACCGTCACAAATTCCTTCACCTGCGATAGCGTGCCAGTTAGCATTGGTAGCGACCTAAACTAGCTAGCTAGCTCACAGAGAACAATGACTGCAAGCTCATCGGGTGGAAACACCTGTCTCACTGCTAAAGGTTTGGACATTAGTCTCGCCGCCCTGCAAAGACAAGATCCTTACATCAACAACATTGTAGATGTGGCGAGTCAAGTGGCGTTGTATACTTTCAACAACCGATCAAATGAGTGGGTGAGTTAGGGGATGTTACCTCTGTTCGCGCGCGCTTCTCTTTTCAACAAAGTTGCATGCTATCTAACGTTAACTAACATCGTGGCGGACAGATATGGATGCCACATTATAAGCTAGTTTACCAGGTTGAATTCACGTGGTTTTGGAAGATTTGGCTTGTCAATTTAGCATTAACTAGTTCTCCAATAAACTAGCTAGCTAGAAAGCTAGCTAACATCACCCTATACCGCTTTCACGTCCTAGTCGGCACTAGGAAACTCAAACGTCCGACTTGTTAACTGGTTGGACACGGCACGTGTATAGCTAACATATTAGCAAGTTGGACGTTTCCTAATTCCGACTAAGCACGTTAACGTGGCAATAATGCCTGCCAACTATGTGCGTTAGAGATGTCGACGATGAATATGACGCGGCGTTCTAAACAACTGGGAACTCGGGAAAAATACGAGGTCAAATCATGAGGTCAGTGATCTTCAGGTCGGAGTTCTACAAAGAGGCCCGAGTTCCCGAGGTGGATGACCGTTCAAATCGATTTTTCACAGTCCGAGATCGTTTTATTCCCGAGGTCCCAGATGTTTGAACGCTCGGAAGTCGGAGATTTACGAGTTCCCAGTTGTTTTGAAGGCGGCATATCGCCCAAGAAGCTCAGATTCAAACTCCCATTACACAGCTCAGCAAGCGTTTTGTCAAAATACGTTTGTTACTCACAAAATATGGAGTTTCGCAGAACAACTATCTTAATGTGTATGTGTATTTATTTATTTGACAAACAACCGAAAAAAGCCTATTTGAAACCTCCATTGTAAATTACACATTAATGCCACGCACAGGTCGGAAGTCTACAACAGCTCAATAGCATTAGAGCATATTTTCGGTTACTTTTCATTTAGACCTTTGTTGGAAGTACGTACCGGCTGTAACGGGAGTAAATTAAGATAGTTGCTCAGCAAGACTCCATATTTGGTGAGTAACGAACGCATTTTGACATTATAGCTAACGCTTGCAGAGCTGTCTAATGGGAGTTTAAACGTAAATGTAAAAAATGTAAATGAGTTTAAATCGGAGCTTCAAGGCCCCGGTTTCCGATAGCGATGGAATTTAGGCTTAAGAGTGTTTTCAAGATGCATCTTTCCTACAACAGCTGAAGATGTAACATGCGTTTCCCAAAACACCATGCAGAGATAAGAATGGTTGCTAAAAGGCTCTGCATGGTCAATCCGACGTCAGCAGTGGCCAGACAGCATTTACTGTTATGCGGCCTATGCAGAACTCAGAGCAAACATACTTTTTGTGCTTTGCAGAGCTGTTGTCAAGGAAGTGAGTTTGTGTTTATACAGGACCTCCCGCCCCCACCCACGTCAACCAATCATGTCAATGTGGAGCTGTATGTAGTCCTTCACATTGTTACAACATTTTGAGAGGCGCACGTGAAATGTAGTCAGAGGCCCCTATGGAGGGTGTGACACAATTGCAGAGCCTCCGGAGGCACGCAGAGGCCAAATTGAGCTCCGTACCGCATCTCCGTGCGCCTCCCAAATGTTGTAACAATGCGGCGAGCTCCAAATAGCTCTGCATTGAATTGATTGGGTGACGGTAGGTCCTTTTATAAACACAAATTCACATCCTTGACAATTTCTTTCACAGCAGCTCGGCTCAACAGCTCTGCGCTGCTCCGCGAAGGGCAAGAAGTATGAATGCCCTGACTTCTGCAGAGGTTATATCACCGTAAATGCTGCATGGCCCAATGCAGACGTCGGATTCACCGTGCCACGCCTTTTAGGATACACATCATGAAATATGTCGAGACAAATTAGACAGTAGCCTACAAGTAGCAAAATAAAACGGATTGAAACAGGCCTATAGCTTATTGTTTGTTTTAATGCAGCCATCTTGGTTTTCATTTGAAGCCTCTTTTTATACGTTGCTTGACTTGCATCAATTGCAAAGACATTGGCAACTTTGTATTTGTAGTCAACTTTGTTCTGAAGTTATCGCGGTCACGGAGAGACGTATAAATCTTGTGATTCTCTATGTTTAGTGGATCTGTGTATAAAGTGGGAGGGCAGGGAACCATCCAACGACACATTTAACTGTTCTACGAGTGGTCTGAGGCAGGCGTTAGATTACGAGCGTTTTCAAGTGCAACGTTAATAACAATGGTTTTGGGAAACCGCTCTGAGATTTAACGATGCTCCTACAAAGGTTCTAGCTATGAACTTATGCCACGTTCACGTGCTAGTTGGCACTAGGAAATGTGGAACATTTCCGACTTGCTAACTGGTTGAACATGACACGCGTATAACTACAACCTGTTAGGAAGTCGGAAATGTCAGAGTTGCCTAGTTCCGACTATCACGTGAACGCGGCGTTAGCCTTAAGATGCTTTTGGGAAACCAGGCCCTGGGCGTTAGAGGAGACGCATCACGCTCATCGTCAACAACTCCAACGCACAGATACTGGAGCACATAGTACCTATTGCCCACCAGCTAGTTATTATTGTGAGATGATGTGGTGGACAAGAGTAAGTATTTATCACATTGCTACTAGTTTGTAAACAGCTGACAGTTTTCAGACTGAATGTTGACATAGTAGTAGATAGGTCAGTGAATATGGGCCACCCAAAACCAAATATTGTGTGAATGCTTGCCTCTGGATTTGGGCAATTCCAAGGGAACAGAATAATGCTGAGACACAGATTTTATCATTTTGAAATATGTGCCAAACAAAAACTAAAGATTTGCAAAGTTAAACAAACCATACAACTCTATGCACAAGGATGACTTTTAAGAATATTTTACAAAAACACATTTACTTGATGCAAGGTGCAAAGTTTGGTAACATTAACAGGATCACGGTTTGTGCTATTTGTGCTGTCATTCTGTTACCAAACTTTGCATCTGCACTGTTCTTCAAGTAAATTTGTTTTCCCATCCTTGTGCATAGAGTTGTGTGGTTTAACTTTGCAATCATTGGTTTTTGTTTGGCATACATTTTAAAAGTGAAAAATCGGAGTCTCAGAATCATTCTGTTATCGTGGAATTGCCCACTTGGTTCTGAAGGTGGGTGTGACGGTGGTGAACCCCTCCCCTTTCAAACATTTAAAAAAATGCAGATGTAGGTGACCCCCCCCCCCCCCCACCCCCCCGAAATCATGATTGGTCCAAATAATCGGTGACTCAATCATCGCACCGGTAGAAGTTTTCTTCATAACCCTCATATCCCACAGCCTACGTAACATTTTGCTATGAATGTTAAGGAGAGATCAATCAAGGCTCTGTTCAAGCAAATCAATGTCCTTAATTCATTCAACCCTAATCAGTTACTGTATGTTGTGTTTGTTTTGCAGGAGAAGACTGACGTGGAGGGGACCCTGTTTGTGTACACAAGGTATAATGGGTCTTTTACGATGCTAGCTAATTACTTTCTCTGTGTACTTCCCCCGTGAGCGCTGAAACTTGGTGGGATCCGTCCCAAATGGTGGCCTATATAGGGAATAGGGTGCCATTTGGAACCAGTCTCTGTGTATACTTCAGCTGTGAGCTGAGAAGCCTGCTTCCAACAGGTTAAATATAATGGGCTTAGTGGGCTAGCTACGTCAGCCCCCCTCCCCTCACTCTGAACAGATTGGTTATCACTCAGTAGACTATTCTGGCCTGTATCCTGGAAGAGCCATGACTACTCCCACACACCTTATCCCACCCAGGAAACGGGTCATAAACATGTAATACCTTTCTGTTTCCTTGTTGGCCTACTTGAACATGCAACACCTTTCTGTTTCCTTGTTGGTCTACTTGAACATGCAACACCTTTCCGTTTCCTTGTAGGCCTACTTGAACATGCAACACCTTTCTGTTTCCTTGTTGGCCTACTTGAACATGCAACACCTTTCTGTTTCCTTGTTGGCCTACTTGAACATACAACACCTTTCTGTTTCCTTGTTGGCCTACTTGAACATGCAGCACCTTTCTGTTTCCTTGTTGGCCTACTTGAACATGCAACACCTTTCTGTTTCCTTGTAGGCCTACTTGTACATACATTACCACTGTAGTTCTTGTACTCTTAAGAAAATTCTCAAACTCCGATGCATGCATGTACTTACTGGTTAGTTTCCAGGCTGTTAGCGTGTTACACAGGTTATTGAACTTGTATGTAATGTAAAGTACCTCCTGCTTTTATTTAAATGTTTTTATTGATGCCCTGTGTACTTTGCTATTAACTCTGGTATAAGGCCTGTGCAATGTAAAGTCCCTTAGCTCTTTCTATTCATGTCCTCCTGTTTGTCCTCAGGCTGGCGTCTCCCAGACATGGCTTCACCATAATGAACAGGCTGAGCATGGAGAACCTGACTGAACCCATCACTAAAGACCTGGACTTCCAACTGCAGGACCCCTTCCTCCTCTACAGGAACGCTCGCTGTAAGTCCCCAGGGCTGTTCAGCCTGCCTACTCAGTACCTGGGCTGTTCAGCCTACCTATTCAGTCCCCAGGGCTGTTCAGCCTGCCTACTCAGTCCCCTGGGCTGTTCAGCCTGCCTACTCGGTCCCTGGGCTGTTCACCCTGCCTACTCAGTACCTGGGCTGTTCAGCCTGCCTACTCAGTACCTGGGCTGTTCAGCCTGCCTACTCAGTACCTGGGCTGTTCAGCCTGCCTACTCAGTCCCTGGGCTGTTCAGCCTGCCTACTCAGTACCTGGGCTGTTCAGCCTGCCTACTCAGTACCTGGGCTGTTCAGCCTGCCTACTCAGTCCCCAGGGCTGTTCAGCCTGCCTACTCAGTCCTTGGGCTGTTCAGCCTGCCTACTCAGTCCCTGGGCTGTTCAGCCTGCCTACTCAGTACCTGGGCTGTTCAGCCTGCCTACTCAGTACCTGGGCTGTTCAGCCTGCCTACTCAGTACCTGGGCTGTTCAGCCTGCCTACTCAGTACCTGGGCTGTTCAGCCTGCCTACTCAGTACCTGGGCTGTTCAGCCTACCCACTCAGTACCTGGGCTGTTCAGCCTACCCACTCAGTACCTGGGCTGTTCAGCCTACCTACTCAGTACCTGGGCTGTTCAGCCTACCTACTCAGTACCTGGGCTGTTCAGCCTACCCACTCAGTACCTGGGCTGTTCAGCCTACCCACTCAGTACCTGGGCTGTTCAGCCTGCCTACTCAGTCCCCAGGGCTGTTCAGCCTGCCTACTCAGTACCTGGGCTGTTCAGCCTGCCTACTCAGTACCTGGGCTGTTCAGCCTGCCTACTCAGTACCTGGGCTGTTCAGCCTGCCTACTCAGTCCCTGGGCTGTTCAGCCTACCTATTCAGTACCTGGGCTGTTCAGCCTACCTACTCAGTACCTGGGCTGTTCAGCCTGCCTACTCAGTACCTGGGCTGTTCAGCCTGCCTACTCAGTACCTGGGCTGTTCAGCCTGCCTACTCAGTACCTGGGCTGTTCAGCCTGCCTACTCAGTACCTGGGCTGTTCAGCCTGCCTACTCAGTACCTGGGCTGTTCAGCCTACCTACTCAGTACCTGGGCTGTTCAGCCTGCCTACTCAGTACCTGGGCTGTTCAGCCTGCCTACTCAGTACCTGGGCTGTTCAGCCTGCCTACTCAGTCCCTGGGCTGTTCAGCCTGCCTACTCAGTCCCTGGGCTGTTCAGCCTACCTATTCAGTACCTGGGCTGTTCAGCCTGCCTACTCAGTACCTGGGCTGTTCAGCCTGCCTACTCAGTACCTGGGCTGTTCAGCCTGCCTACTCAGTACCTGGGCTGTTCAGCCTGCCTACTCAGTACCTGGGCTGTTCAGCCTGCCTACTCAGTACCTGGGCTGTTCAGCCTGCCTACTCAGTACCTGGGCTGTTCAGCCTGCCTACTCAGTACCTGGGCTGTTCAGCCTGCCTACTCAGTACCTGGGCTGTTCAGCCTACCTACTCAGTCCTTGGGCTGTTCAGCCTGCCTACTCAGTCCCTGGGCTGTTCAGCCTGCCTACTCAGTCCCTGGGCTGTTCAGCCTGCCTACTCAGTCCCTGGGCTGTTCAGCCTGCCTACTCAGTACCTGGGCTGTTCAGCCTGCCTACTCAGTACCTGGGCTGTTCAGCCTGCCTACTCAGTACCTGGGCTGTTCAGCCTGCCTACTCAGTACCTGGGCTGTTCAGCCTGCCTACTCAGTACCTGGGCTGTTCAGCCTGCCTACTCAGTCCCTGGGCTGTTCAGCCTACCTATTCAGTACCTGGGCTGTTCAGCCTACCTATTCAGTACCTGGGCTGTTCAGCCTACCTACTCAGTACCTGGGCTGTTCAGCCTACCTACTCAGTCCCTGGGCTGTTCAGCCTGCCTACTCAGTACCTGGGCTGTTCAGCCTACCCACTCAGTACCTGGGCTGTTCAGCCTACCTATTCAGTCCCTGGGCTGTTCAGCCTACCTACTCAGTACCTGGGCTGTTCAGCCTGCCTACTCAGTACCTGGGCTGTTCAACCTGCCTACTCAGTCCCTGGGCTGTTCAGCCTACCTATTCAGTACCTGGGCTGTTCAGCCTACCTACTCAGTACCTGGGCTGTTCAGCCTGCCTACTCAGTACCTGGGCTGTTCAGCCTGCCTACTCAGTACCTGGGCTGTTCAGCCTGCCTACTCAGTACCTGGGCTGTTCAGCCTGCCTACTCAGTACCTGGGCTGTTCAGCCTGCCTACTCAGTACCTGGGCTGTTCAGCCTGCCTACTCAGTACCTGGGCTGTTCAGCCTGCCTACTCAGTACCTGGGCTGTTCAGCCTGCCTACTCAGTACCTGGGCTGTTCAGCCTACCTACTCAGTACCTGGGCTGTTCAGCCTGCCTACTCAGTCCCTGGGCTGTTCAGCCTGCCTACTCAGTCCCTGGGCTGTTCAGCCTGCCTACTCAGTCCCTGGGCTGTTCAGCCTGCCTACTCAGTACCTGGGCTGTTCAGCCTGCCTACTCAGTACCTGGGCTGTTCAGCCTGCCTACTCAGTACCTGGGCTGTTCAGCCTGCCTACTCAGTCCCTGGGCTGTTCAGCCTACCTATTCAGTACCTGGGCTGTTCAGCCTACCTACTCAGTACCTGGGCTGTTCAGCCTGCCTACTCAGTACCTGGGCTGTTCAGCCTGCCTACTCAGTACCTGGGCTGTTCAGCCTGCCTACTCAGTACCTGGGCTGTTCAGCCTGCCTACTCAGTACCTGGGCTGTTCAGCCTGCCTACTCAGTACCTGGGCTGTTCAGCCTGCCTACTCAGTACCTGGGCTGTTCAGCCTGCCTACTCAGTACCTGGGCTGTTCAGCCTGCCTACTCAGTACCTGGGCTGTTCAGCCTACCTACTCAGTCCTTGGGCTGTTCAGCCTGCCTACTCAGTCCCTGGGCTGTTCAGCCTGCCTACTCAGTCCCTGGGCTGTTCAGCCTACCTATTCAGTCCCTGGGCTGTTCAGCCTACCTATTCAGTACCTGGGCTGTTCAGCCTACCTATTCAGTACCTGGGCTGTTCAGCCTACCTACTCAGTACCTGGGCTGTTCAGCCTGCCTATTCAGTACCTGGGCATTTGAATACCTTAGTCCATCAGTGTGTGTATATCACCATAGGAACTATGTGTCCATCAGTGTGTATATATCACCATAGGAACTATGTGTCCATCAGTGTGTATATATTACCACAGGAACTGTGTCCATCAGTGTGTATATATCACCATAGGAACTATGTGTCCATCAGTGTGTATATATCACCATAGGAACTGTGTCCATCAGTGTGTATATATCACCATAGGAACTATGTGTCCATCAGAGTGTATATATCACCATAGGAACTGTGTCCATCAGTGTGTATATATCACCATATGAACTATGTGTCCATCAGTGTGTATATATCACCATAGGAACTATGTGTCCATCAGTGTGTATATATCACCACAGGAACTATGGGTCAGTGGTATAGGCCTGTAGATGTTGATCTTTGCATTCCAGGTCATATTTATTTAAGTCCTGCTAGGCTACACATCTCGGAAGATTTTCATTTGATTAGAACAAATCTTACATTTCTAGAAAGAGATTGAATGTGAATCATGGTCAATACTACTGGAGAGGTCAGCATAGTTTAAACAGATTGAAGATGAAGCTAACTTTCTTCCAAGTGGCATAGGCCAGGATTCCTGGACAATCATGGAACACTTCATTTAAATGAGAGAACTATTTGCGGAGTGCAGACCAGACCTGGGTTCAAACACTATTTTGAAATCTTTTAAAAAACCTTTGAGCGTATCCCCTAGCCCGGCTGGGGTGCCTGATGGGTGGTATTTATAGTTTGGGGACTATTCTATTAGTGCGTTAAGCCAGACAAGCTCAATCAAGCCCAAATAAAGTGTTTGAAATGACTTCGAATAGTATTTGAACCCAGGTCGGTTGCAGACTGAGAAAGAGACTCAGTGCTGCAGACACACACACACACACACACACACACACACACACACACACACACACCCTGAGGAGAGGAGCCTGGAGCCGTCTCTAGTCTAGTGGCTGTGGCCCCACAGGTCCATATATGGTCCAGAGGTATTTTGGTGGCAGTAGTCCCAGGTTTGAGTGCCTCTGTGCCGGTTTTCTACCGCAAGTGTCCTGCCAACACCAGGGATCCAGCCAACCAGCCTACATTAGATACAAACCAACCCTTCATTGTAAGTCAAACACACCACACACACACACACACACACACACACACTGATGCACACATCATTCTCAGTGACAGACCGGTGGAATGCTTTGTTTAAGATATTGCTGGAGTCCTCGTTCTGTTTGGGTTATAGTCCTCTAATTATTAGACATTTACACACAAACAGAACTGTCCCGAGGGGGAAAAATATAGCTAACTGAGTTATTTATATGGGATGTTTAGAACACCACACGTCCCTCAACATGACCTTTCACGAGTGGTCACGGAATCTTATCACTAAACAAATATTTCAGCATGGGGTCATTAGCTGGTGGAAGTGCCAGCCAGGCCAATTAGAATGTTGTCTCTGCTGTGACATCATTATTATGTGACGTTGACAGCAGGGTTTCTGTTAGCCTGTAATAGCCGGCTTTTGGACCGAAAAAAAGATCTATATAGAAAAGCCGATAAATACAATTGGTGCCGGCCAATTGTCCGGGAGAAGAAGGGAAAAATCCCATTGAAAAATAATGCTTTTTAGTCTATTCATTGATGGAAATACCAGTCGATGGAAATACATTTGACTGGTCATACTCATCGGTCTATAGGTTAATTTGCATAATTTAGTGGAATTAAATGTGGGCGTGTGTCCAGTATTCATGATGCATCTTATTTATCACCCCGTACAGATGCAGAGCCTTTGAGCTGAAAACCTGTCAGACAGAGAGCTGCTGCGGCATCTCAAACAGCAAATGCATCGGAAGGCAGGCTTCATCAGAGAGTAACACCACTTTGCAATGAGCTGGAGGCAGTATGCATTTTGAAAACATTTTACTTAACTGTTTGAAACCTTAATGTTTGAATACATATTATGAGGCATATCTTAACTTGCTTCAATGTAGCCTAGCCAAAATTTAGATCTGTGGAGGAAATTATTTTATTTAAACTTTCTTTCATTGTCCAGTAGCCAAAGGCACAATCCTAGTCATATTAGCATCCTGTGCTAGTTGTTGCATATTAGATCTCCCCTCTTTCTACATTTCTAACGGATATTTTCATCTCTGTCACATGAAACCGCTCGCATCGGGCAGTGTCCTTTTGACAACTTGTTTCCCCACCAGTTGCTTTATGGAACGAACAGCCGCTCGTAGCCTTCTGCCTTGTGTGCTTTGGTGCCCTTATAATGTGAAGAAATAGTTTTATCAACATTTTTAAAGCTAAACGTTCTGATCTGTCGCATCAGACATTGCTTTTTAATGTTTTATGTAGCCTAGATCTACTGGTTGGATGAATTTGGAATAGGCTATTGTTTTCTCGACAAGCTGACCAATAGAATAGGTTAACTTTTCTACTATGGGTGATAGTAGATTGACATAGGCTAGTGATTTTGCTGTTGGTTACTCGTCTTGTTGGCTGAGGAAAAGTACATGTGGACAAGTTATTTCTAACATCTTCAAAGTGCGCATTAGAATTCAGGAAGAAGGACCCGCATATCGTTGCATCCTCGACTTGCATGTTCTGTTAATATGAACGACCATCATCTAAATGGGATTTCTGTCATTCTGAGGACCGTAGGGTGGACGCCCTAATCAGGTTACACACCCAATGCATATGGGTCCGGTAAATTTCTCAAATGTCCGGTAAATGAAAATGCTGCCGGTCAGCGACACATTTGACCTAACGGAAAACCTGATTGACAGGGTGACAAAAAAGGCTAAGAAATACACCTGAGACAGGCCACTACAGAAGGAATAGGGTGCCATTTGGGACACGGCCACTACAGAAGGAATAGGGTGCCATTTGGAACACTGCTATATGACAACACTTTGACGCTTTCCTTACCTCCTGGCCGTACGTAGGTGTACCCCATCTCTGTCTCTGAGATGAGCTTCCCCTTGGCTGCCCGAACCTCCGGCTCCTCTTGAAGACGCTCATGTTTGGGTTTACGCTGGAACAACCACCCCAACATAGTCCCTCTAAGACGATAGTCTAGTAGTAGTAGTAGTAGTAGTGTTGTGGAGCTGCTGCTAGGTCACAACGTTTACACAACGTTTAGACAATGTTTTCTCTGGTACTGCTGAGGTACCCGTCTATCCTCTTCTTCTTACAGACCTTCCTATTCTCCTTGTCTCTGTCCCTGCCTCTTTTCCAAAGGAGGACTTCTGCTTTAGTGCTGCAAGGTGACAACCAACGTTCAGACAACGTTTACTCTGGTACTGCTGAGATACTAGTCTCCTGTCTGTCTGTCTGTCCGCTGGTACTGCTGAGATACTAGTCTCCTGTCTGTCTGTCTGTCCTCTGATATTGCTGAGATACTAGTCTCCTGTCTGTCTGTCTGTCCGCTGGTACTGCTGAGATACTAGTCTCCTGTCTGTCCTCTTCCTTTAACACCCCCCTTTTGTTCTATGAGGAAATAATGAACCAATAGAACCCTTTCTCTGCCTCAGTCTCTGGTTTAAAATACTGAGGTACCTGACCGCTCTATTCTGCTCCTGTACCTGTCTCTCCTCCTGTTCCAGTCTCTCCTCCTTTACCGGCCTCTCCTCCTCCTGTACCTGTCTCTCCTCCTCCTGTACCTGTCTCTCCTCCTCCTGTACCCGTCTCTCCTCCTCCTGTACCTGTCTCTCCTCCTCCTGTACCTGTCTCTCCTCCTCCTGTACCTGTCTCTCCTCCTCCTGTACCTGTCTCTCCTCTAACAGTACAGTCTTCTCAGAGAGACTGCCTGGTGTGAGACTTGGTGATGTCTCAGTCCTTCCCAGAGAGAGTAGTAGGGGAGTCTAACCAGAGTAGTCCCCTGTAGCTACTAAGCTAAGTGGTCTCTCAGCTCCTCCAGAGATGTCTCTCTCTCCTCGCTGCCCTCGCTGGTTCTTTATTTTCCCAGGGTTTGGAGCGTCTGTCTGGTCCTTTTCCCAGGGGGTGACCTTTGGCTCTCCACAGCCCCAGGCAGGGCAGCTCAGGGTACACAGCTCAGGGGGGCAGACAGGGTGGCAGCAGACAGACCGTAGCAGATCCAGCTACTCAGAACTCCCAGTGCTTTTACCCGCTGTCCTCACTGACTCAGTTACTCTCTCACTGTAGTCTCTCTCTCTGTCAGTCAGGAGCCAGCATGCTCTATTCTACTGGCTGGCGTTCAGTCCCAAAGCCCTCAGTCCTTCCCTCAGTCTCCACCCTGCTTCCCTCACTCTTCCCTCCTTTCTCTCTCCTCCTTCCTTATCTCTCCCCCTGTCCTCTCTTTTTTTTGGGCCGACCGGCGTGCAGGGGTGTTATCTCCCTGCCTGGCCTATTTGAGGCTGCGTGAGCTCTACTCTGATGGAGGTGACAGGAGAAGTGTTCCTGGTCTGCCTGTCAACAGGTCTCCTGTCTCAGTCACGCTGAGTAGAGTAGTGGCCTGGCCTGGCTTCTAACTCTCTCTGATCCAGAGCCTCAATAACCCCTCTACCCCTCTACACCCCCTATGGTCCCTACCCCACCACCCAATGATCCGGCCCCAGCCTGCCCTAACCCTGGATAACTGCCACAGAGACATTTGTCCTTTCCCATAGCACATATATGTCTGTAACATTGATGTAGGCTACCCTGAGTAATTATGACACTAAGACGCCAATGTGGTCATGGTGACAGAACCCAGAACCTGCACTTAATCCATAACAATGTCATGAATCATGACTAAAGATGGTGACGAGATCAACACAGGACTGTTATGTATTTATCTTTATTTAATCCATGATAGTCCACTCGGGTGAAAGTCGTCACAGTTTCCAAGAAGTTAACGTGGTCTTGCGTGAGTCATGACTTGCGTTTTAATAATGACAGTAGGTAATCCCATGGTGTCTCAATGGTGGAATATATTGTCCTCTGCTGAACACAGCCCGGTCTCCCCTTCCTGGAATCTATCGGTATATCTTCCGTTCCGGGAATGTCCGGAACCATCCTGGATGAACAGTGCCCCAGTAGGAGGAATTGTTTGTGTGAAGCACCGTCTCCACTGTAATCCCTCGGGGTGTGTCCCAATAATATCTCACTTCCCCTAAAGTGTTCACTACTTCCCACTAATCTAAAAAGCATTGTGTTGGCGGAGGCATGGGCTAGAAGGGGAGTTTACACCGTGTTTCATTTTCAAACCAGTGAAGGGGAGTGAACAAGTGCACACTTCGGGAGGAAGGAGAGATAATTGGGACACAGCCCCGATTCCTCCTCTCAGACTGCCTGCCAGGAAGGAACACATCAGGGAGCCTGCCAACACACACACACACACACACACACACACACAGCAGTGAACCTATTTCAACAGTCACCAACATTCATCGTTCAGGTTATTTTAGACTTTAGATCCTATTCCCAGATTGGTACTTATTTATCTCCACTGTATACCACTGTTTATGTCCCCAGGGACCACGTCTTATAGCCCCACCACACACACACACACACACACACACACACACAGAGGAACACACACACACAGCAGTGAACCTATTTCAACAGTCACCAACATTCATCGTTCAGGTTATTTTAGACTTTAGATCCTATTCCCAGATTGGTACTTATTTATCTCCACTGTATACACTGTTTATGTCCCCAGGGACCACGTCTTATAGCCCCACCACACACACACACACACACAGAGGACACACACACACCCAGAGGATCACACACACACACACCCAGAGGATCACACACACACACCCAGAGGATCATATCACACACACAGAGGATCCCACACACACACATGTTCTATATTTTGTTACTTTCTCCCAGTGTTTTGTGATGGCTGGGAAATGAAACGACTCCCATGGTGCTAGCTGGTGTATTTAGCGATGACTCTCTGTCTGAGGGGGGTTGGACTGATGTTGACGCTGCACTGCAGTCTGTTTTGCCTGGATTTAGATTGGAGCCTCGATTGCGGCCATTGACTGACCTGTGACCTGTCTCGCTCCCTGCGCTGCTCTCTCTCTCTCTCTCTCTCTCTCTTTCTCTAGTAGCTATCTATGGCATCTGGTTCTATGATAAGGCGGACTGCCAGCGCATCGCAGAGCTTATGAAGAAGTGAGTAACACCTCTCCCTCTCTGTCCCCATGACGCTATCCCTGCAAGCTGTCATCACTCACTATCTACCACCAGCTACTAGCCACTGGTGTGTCTGTCCACACTGCTGCACTAAAACACTGGTGTCTGTGTCTGTCCACACTGCTGCACTAAAACACTGGTGTCTGTGTCTGTCCACACTGCTGCACTAAAACACTGGTGTCTGTGTCTGTCCACACTGCTGCACTAAAACACTGGTGTCTGTGTCTGTCCACACTGCTGCACTAAAACACTGGTGTCTGTGTCTGTCCACACTGCTGCACTAAAACACTGGTGTCTGTGTCTGTCCACACTGCTGCACTAAAACACTGGTGTCTGTGTCTGTCCACACTGCTGCACTAAAACACTGGTGGCTGTGTCTGTCCACACTGCTGCACTAAAACACTGGTGTCTGTGTCTGTCCACACTGCTGCACTAAAACACTGGTGGCTGTGTCTGTCCACACTGCTCCACTAAAACACTGGTGTCTGTGTCTGTCCACACTGCTCCACTAAAACACTGGTGTCTGTGTCTGTCCACACTGCTCCACTAAAACACTGGTGTCTGTCCACACTGCTGCACTAAAACACTGGTGTCTGTGTCTGTCCACACTGCTCCACTAAAACACTGGTGTCTGTGTCTGTCCACACTGCTCCACTAAAACACTGGTGTCTGTCCACACTGCTCCACTAAAACACTGGTGTCTGTCCACACTGCTGCACTAAAACACTGGTGGCTGTGTCTGTCCACACTGCTCCACTAAAACACTGGTGTCTGTGTCTGTCCACACTGCTCCACTAAAACACTGGTGGCTGTGTCTGTCCACACTGCTCCACTAAAACACTGGTGTCTGTGTCTGTCCACACTGCTGCACTAAAACACTGGTGTCTGTGTCTGTCCACACTGCTGCACTAAAACACTGGTGTCTGTGTCTGTCCACACTGCTCCACTAAAAGCACTCCATCATAGTTAAATCATGTAAACATTGTTTTATTAAGCATTCGCTGCGGCAGCATTCCCCTGCTGGATACAAAGGCACCTAGTGAACTAATAGCTGTCAGATTAATACTAAGGGGCTGTGTCTCAAATGGTACCCTTTTCCATATATAGTGCACTACTTTGGACCAGGGCCTGCATTGGGCCAGACCATTGCCAATTCATAACAGCACAGACACACACGCACAGGCACAGACACACTCACAGAGAGACACACATACACACACACAGTGATTTAAACCCTACCAGTTTCCAGTTGATTTATGTAATGATTGTTGTGTAGTGGCCTCCCTAGTGAATGACCATCTGTTACTGTGTGTGAGACCGTGTAAAAATGAAATGTGACTGTGCGTGTAAACACATAATCGAGGTTTGCTCAATCTCCTGTCAATGCAGTCGAATTATTGCATGCTCTCTCACTCACTCACTCACTCCCTCACTCTCTCACTCACTCCCTCACACAGACACTCACTCACTCACACAGACACTCTAACCTCTTCTCTCTCCAGTCTGACGAAGCAGGAACAGGCCCTAGCCCAGCTGGGTCAACAGGCACAGGGTCAGGGGGGCTTGGTGTCTCCTCGAGCCCTGGAGGCAGCAGGGGACCCTGGGAAGGGACAAGGAGTGGACATCCTGCAGATGCTGACCAAAGCACGCAATGAGTATGACAAGGTAGGTACCTACTGTATGTGCTAGCACTATGACACGGTACTAACCCACCACTACCACTAGGGGGCACTAAGGCATATATAACAAGGCTGCTGCCTGTGATTTCTGTAAGTATTTCTGAGGAAATAAAATGTTTGCTGCTGTGGCATAATGTGTGCATGCTAATATATTCCTGAATGCACCTCTGTCTCTCTCACTCTGTCTCTGTCTGTCTCTCTGTCTCTCTGTCTCTCTCTCTCTCTCTCTCTCTCTCTCTCTCTCTCTCTCTCTCTCTCTCTCTCTCTCTCTCTCTCTCTCTCTCTCTCTCTCTCTCTCTCTCTCTCTCTCTCTCTCTCTCTCTCTCTCTCTCTCTCTCTCTCTCTCTCTCTCTCTCTCTTTTTATCTCTTTCTTTATCTCTCTCTCTCTCTCTCTCTCTCTCTTTATCTCTCTCTCTCTCTCTCTCTCTCTCTCTCTTTCTTTCTCTCTCTCTCCCTCTGTCTCTCCCCCTGTCTCCCTCTCTCCCCCTCTCCTCTCAGGGTGGTAATCCAGAGCCTAAGGAGATAGGAGGATGTAATGTCCTTGATGACAACCCCAACCTGATCAAACCTATCCCTGTCAAACCTATGGAGAGATATCCCCAGGCTGTGCTACAGGAGAGGCCTGTTCAGGTACACGCAGCCTTTCACCTTATTGAACACAATGGAAATAAGGTGTTCCACCTGTGTGGCTAGAATTAGTGTTTTTTAAATGGTCAAATGAATGATTTCTAACACAGTGTTGACCTGGTATCACAGGTATTCTCTGCTGTTTGGTTACCTTATGTTCTCTCCTGTCTGTTTCACACCACCTATCTCTCACCCTCTCTCTCCATCCTCTTTCCCTCTCTTAGGATAGTCAAGGAGAGCCCAGGCCTCTCTCTCTGGCCACTCTGTTTGGTGTCCAGCAGCCCAGACCAGAGCTGGTCTCTCCCATGGCTGGGTCAGGGTCAGGAGGTCCAGGGTCCCAGCCACAGGGTAAGCCTGGAGGTGTCCGCCCGGCGGTGGCCCGCTCCCTGTCCTACGAGGACCCAGTCCAGGCCCAGCTCCAGGCCCAGGAAGGGGTTCTGATCTCAGGTAGCAGCCCCCCACAGCACTGCCCTGCCTTCCAGAAGCTCATGAGGGATGCTTCCTCCTTCTCCTCCCAGCCTCAGAACCAGCTCCAGAGAGGGGGTCCCATGGAGCTGCTCCAACCCGTCTCCGAGTCACCCGAGAACAGGCTGCATGAGAACGGAGCCCCCTCTGCCCTCCAACACCACCAGCAGATCCAGGCCAGACAAGACCCCATCCAGAGACTGTTCCAGAACCATCCCACTTCCACCACCCCTTCGATGGCCTCCTCCACTCCCTGTTGTTCCCACCCCCCTCCTCCTCTCATCCCTGGCCTCCTGTCTGCCCGTCCTCAGCCTCTCCTGGTGGATGCTTTGGGCTTCCCTGGTTCTCAACACCATCACCACCACCCTCACCAGGCCCAGCCGCTGTACTTCAGACCCACCAAGCCCCCCCAGATGCTGGTGCCCTTGCAGCCCTCACACCCCTCCCAGTCTCAACCTCTCCACCAAACCCAGCCTGGCCATCCTCAACCTCAATCACAGCCCTCTCACCCTTTCCCCTCCTTCCAGCAACCCCAGTCCCACCCCCAGCCCTTTCACCTCCAACCCCAGCCAGGTCACCCCCAGCCGGTGCAGCTAACTGGTGTCGTCTCCCCCCATGAGCTGCTCCAGAGGCTGCAGCTGGTTCAACAGGAGCAGAGTCTGGTCCCGGAGCCCACTAGGCCTTCCTCCAACCTGGCCCCCCGCTTCCACGAGCCAGCCCCCCCAGCCATGGGGCAGCACGGCCAGCAGTCAGCTCATTCTACAGCCAGGTCTCTGGACAGTTGGGCTGACATGAACTCTGCAGGCACCGCTGCTCAGAAGTTCCAGGTAAAAAAACAAACATATCCTATCTGACTCAAAGGACCATATAAAGTGCTGGAGTGGTTTTGTACAGGGAGGGATCTGGGTTCGTAGAAGTAAGGTCTCTAACCATCCCCTCTCCATCTCCAGGTGATCTCCCCCAAGCGTATCCCAGCCACGGTGGCTCCTACCCTCCTCCTGTCCCCCAGTGTCTTCTCCCAGGCCAAGCGCCCCCAGCCCAAAGCCCCTGGGGACCCCCACTGCTCACCTGGCCCTCATCCTCCCTCAGCCCTTCTGGCCCCACAGGCCCCTGAGGACCCCCACCCCAGGGGCCTCTCTAAGAACCAGCTCCAGGCCACCCTGCTGCACCTCATACAGGTAGGAGAGAGAGGATGAGACATACTCAGGCTGTTTTTACAGAAACAAAGTTATGTACACTGAACAAAAATATAAACGCAACATGCAACAATTTCAAAGATTTGACAGAGTTCCAGTGGTCACCAATCGGTCGATCTTCAAGGCATTCCTAGTCGATCACCAAACATTCCTGGAGGAAAGCCGATGATAAAGGCTTGTGCTCCTTTTATTATTATTTGTGTTGCCCTATTGGTGGTAGGTGGACTTGGTTCAGTAGCCCTGTTGGTGGTAGGTGGACTTGGTTCAGGAAGCCCTGTTGGTGGTAGGTGGACTTGATTCAGAAGCCCTGTTGGTGGTAGGTGGACTTGGTTCAGAAGCCCTGTTGGTGGTAGGTGGACTTGGTTCAGAAGCCCTGTTGGTGGTAGGTGGACTTGGTTCAGAAGCCCTGTTGGTGGTAGGTGGACTTGGTTCAGAAGCCCTGTTGGTGGTAGGTGGACTTGGTTCAGAAGCCCTGTTGGTGGTAGGTGGACTTGGTTCAGAAGCCCTGTTGGTGGTAGGTGGACTTGGTTCAGAAGCCCTGTTGGTGGACTTGGTTCAGAAGCCCTGTTGGTGGTAGGTGGACTTGGTTCAGAAGCCCTGTTGGTGGTAGGTGGACTTGGTTCAGAAGCCCTGTTGGTGGTAGGTGGACTTGGTTCAGAAGCCCTGTTGGTGGTAGGTGCACTTGGTTCAGGAAGCCCTGTTGGTGGTAGGTGCACTTGGTTCAGAAGGCCTGTTGGTGGTAGGTGGACTTGGTTCAGAAGCCCTGTTGGTGGTAGGTGGACTTGGTTCAGATGCCCTGTTGGTGGTAGGTGCACTTGATTCAGGAAGCCCTGTTGGTGGTAGGTGCACTTGATTCCGGAAGCCCTGTTGGTGGTAGGTGCACTTGATTCAGGAAGCCCTGTTGGTGGTAGGTGCACTTGATTCAGGAAGCCCTGTTGGTGGTAGGTGCACTTGATTCAGGAAGCCCTGTTGGTGGTAGGTGCACTTGATTCAGGAAGCCCTGTTGGTGGTAGGTGCACTTGATTCAGGAAGCCCTGTTGGTGGTAGGTGCACTTGATTCAGGAAGCCCTGTTGGTGGTAGGTGCACTTGATTCAGAAGCCCTGTTGGTGGTAGGTGCACTTGATTCAGGAAGCCCTGTTGGTGGTAGGTGCACTTGATTCAGAAGCCCTGTTGGTGGTAGGTACACTTGATTCAGGAAGCCCTGTTGGTGGTAGGTGCACTTGATTCAGAAGCCCTGTTGGTGGTAGGTGCACTTGATTCAGAAGCCCTGTTGGTGGTATGTGCACTTGGTTCAGAAGCCCTGTTGGTGGTAGGTGCACTTGGTTCAGAAGCCCTGTTGGCGGTAGGTGCACTTGGTTCAGAAGACTTGTGCACCAGGTAGGCAAAGTGTTCCCATTTTGAACCATTTCATTTGTCTGAAAAGACAAACTCCCCCTGCCCAGCGGACTGGGAGGTCTGTGGCTAAATCAAGTTTGCCTGCTGCGCTGGCCAATCTGATATCTCAAATCGCCGTTCCTACAGCTTCCACGACCCCAGCCACAGCAACGTTTCATACTAGCCTACATGAGATTTCATAATTTTAAAAAACCATCTTCAGAGAGAGACTTGCAAAGAGCTGCTGTTTTATACGAGTGAGTTCCATGTCCAAGTTTATTCAGCACTGTCAACATTGTTTTTGTTCAACACTATTCCAAACATAAAAGCGTTTCTCCCTACTTCCACTCGCCCTGCAGCTGCAATGAATGAGTAGCCATGTGTATCGACAGCCCTGCATTTTATTAATTATTATTATTAGCAGCTCATCTTGTCTATTTTAATATCAAGGATATTTCTCTGGTCGTAGGAACAATATGAATTTGTGCATGAGGCAGATGCGGTGCGACTCGAGTTTTGACATCAGGTGGAAGACGGAGTGTCCCCTCTCTCTGGTCAGTCTCACGCCGCTGAGACTAATGCCATGTTCAAAACTACTGGGAACTCTGAAATCTCCGACTTCAGTGCGTTCAAGACAATTAGGATCTCTGAAAAAAGCTAGATCCGACTTGGATTTTATTTTGGAACGGTCATCCAAGTCGGAAACTCTGGCATCTTTCTAGAGCTCCGACTTTCTGACCTGAAGATCACTGACATCATGACGTCACGATTTCTCCAGAGTTCCCAGTTTCCTTGAAAGCACCATGACCATCAGATGCAGGTACCATCAGTCAGTAAAATAAAAAAACGAAATGATTTCGATTTATGCTCAGCTGTGCCTCGCAAGTACTACACCAACTGATCTATTTAGTTATCAAAGCTGGAGTTTTGAAATATAATACACTATTGTTAGGCCAGACATATAGCCAACATGCTGTGATAATGTATTACTACACAAACCTCATTCCTACAGAATGGTTTTTATGAGGTTAATGTTTTAAAAAATGAAGTCATGTTTTTAAAGTATTCTTAGCAGTAGATCTCTGGCTTGCTTTCTGACTGCAAAAGTGATTTTGACTCAAAAGGTTGGTGACCACTGATATAAGGAAATCAGTCAATTTTAAATTAATTAATTGGGCCCTAATCTATGGATTTCACATGACTGGGAATACAGATATGCATCTGTTGGTCACAGATACCTTTAAAAAATAAAAGGTAGGGGCATGGGATCAGAAAACCAGTCAGTATCTGGTGTGACCACCATTTGCCTCATGCAGCGCATCACATCTCCTTCGCGTAGAGTTGATCAGGCTGTTGATTGCGGCCTGTGGAATGTTGTCCCACTCTTCAATGGCTGTGTGAAGTTGCTGGATATTGGAGGGAACTGCCAACACCCTGTCGATCCAGAGCATCCCAAACACGCTCAATGAGTGATATGTCTGGTGAGTATGCAGGCCATGAAACAACTGGGACATTGTCAGATTCCAGGAGTTGTGTACAGTTCATTGCGACATGGGGCTGTGCATTATCATGCTGAAACATGAGGTGATGGTGGCGGATGAATGGCACAACAATGGGCCTCAGGATCTCGTCACAGTATCTCTGTGCATTCAATTGCCATCGATAAAATGCAATTGTGTTCGTTGTCTGTAGCTTATGCCTGCCCATACCATAACCCCACCGCCACCATGGGGCACTCTGTTCACAACGTTGACATCAGCAAACCGCTCGCTCACATGACTGCAGTCAGGTCAAGACCCTGATGAGGACGACGAGCATGCAGACGAGCTTCCCTGACAGTTCGGCTGTGTAAACCTACAGTTTCATCAGCTGTCCGGGTGGCTGGTCTCAGACGATCCTGCAGGTGAAGAAGCCGGATGTGGAGATCCTGGGATGGCATGGTTACACATGGTCTGCGGATCTGAGGCCGGTTGGACGTACTGCCAAATTCTCTAAAACGACTTTGGAGGCGGCTTATGGTAGAGAAATGAACATTCAGTTCTCTGGCAACAGCTCTGGTGGACATCCTGCAGTCAGCATGCCAATTGCGCGCTCCCTTAACTTGAGACATCTATGGCATTGTGTTGTGTGACAACTGCACATTTTAGTGGCATTTTATTGCCCCTAGCACAAGGTGCACCTGTGTAATGATCATGCTGTTTAATCAGCTTCTTGATATGCCACACCTGTTAGGTGGATGGATTATCTTGGCAAAGGAGAAATGCTCACTAACAGGGATGTAAACAAATTTGTGCACAAAATTTGAGAGAAATTAGCTTTTTGTACGTATGGAATATTTCTGGGATCTTTTATTTCAGCTCATGAAACATGGGACCAACATGTTGCTTTTTATATTTTTTGTTCAATGTATTTACATAATACTAGCAATTCTGCAGGCGTCAAACTCTTCCCCCTTGAAGAAGCAGCTCGTCTCACACAGCCAAATGGGTTGTCCTGGGTTCCTGCCTTTGTTTATATAAACTGTCTTTCTACTCAGTACACCGTCAGTCTGTTTATGTTTGTAAGTCTTTGTACAGTCAGACAGTCTTGCCAAAGGACACTGTCCTGCTAAAGAGAGCTGTTTCAGACCAGCGCAGAGTGCAGACAGACGCACTCAACCTGTCCAAATGCTAATGTGTTGTTTCTGTTCCCCGCTCCTGATCAAAGTACTCTATCCCTCTCTTATCTCCCCCTCTCCATCTCGCTCTCGCTCTCTCTCTCTAACGCTCTCTCTTTCCTCCTCTCTCTAACTCTGTCTCGCTCTTCTCTCTCTTTCAGAACGACAGTTCCTTCCTGGATACCATCTATGAGTGCTACGCCCACCGCTTCTCCGCGGAAGCCACCGCAAACAAGTTCTGAGTCCAGGGCCCTGTTTTAATGAGGCACGCAATGGAAAACGTTTCAAAACGCTTTGCAACGGGAAGTGATAATAAGCATTTCTTATGGGACAAGTCCAGGGAACCCCTCTCCCTGTTTGTCTGTTTTCTTCCGTTCGGTGCCTAATGAATAAGTCCTTGGGGTCATGCCCAAACCGGCACAATCATTTTATAATCTAAGCCATTTGCTGATCTAGCAAAATTAGTCTTCCTAATGTGAGCACTGTGGATTTAATCTGTGGATTCAGATTACAAGGAAATTAGATTTTTGTCATTTTAAGATGTTTTTATCATAAGAATAAAATAATTTAAGGTTGAATGGGATATTGTAGTAGGAGCTATCAAACAATTGTACATGTTTTAGAATGACTGCACTTGTTTTAAAAGATACCTCTCAACCAAAAATGTTTTTCAGCCATTTGACAATGTTTAATTCACTTGAAGTCGGATTTTCGAAGAAGCTGGATGAGTTTATTTGAATGCTTGTACAGTATACTGTCTTCAGTAAGTGGAAAGTCCTGTTTAAAATATTGCAAATCTTAATCTTGTGTTACCTCACAATCACTGTTGGGGTAAAAGTTTCCCAAAGGAAGAATTAGACCATACTGTAGCACCTGCCATTTATTTTCATAACGCGATTGGCTTTATTTCCAAAGGTCTGAAACGCAAATGTACAACAACACGGTTCTTCCAGAATCTTCTGTGCTCACACACGCTAGACTAGTTTGATAGTCGGTTTATATGTATCAAGCAAAGGGTTTAAGACACTATTTTATGTTACAAGAGAGAGATGATAGAATATTTATTTCTATTTTTCTATGCTGTTCTCATACCATCCCAGTTATATTACATTTAAAAACACACAATTTTGCAATGACCTGTACCACTGAAACAGGAATTAGTTTTAATTCACACAATCTGGCATGTATCAGTTATTTTCAAACCTGTGGAATCTGGAGTCTCATCATTTTGTTGTTTTGCTTTTGAAAAACCAACCTTTTTTTTTTTTTTTTTTTAAACGAGTCAAATATTCTGAGGGACTGCAAAGCTCACTACATGACTTGTTTCTTGTGTAATGATTGAACGGTCTCTGAACCACAACTGAATTGGAAATAAATGAATGTCTTCTTCAAACTCTTCAAACATGTGGCTCCGGGGTGAAGTTTCCCCAAGGTACATATCTAGGATCAGTTTCCCAATATGAACCTTAACCATTAGTGGGGTAAATGCTAAACTGACCCATATGAACCTTAACCATTAGTGGGGTAAATGCTAAACTGACGCAGGATCAGTGTCTACGGGCAGCTTCACTCTACTCCAGATGTGGCAGGAATAACCCACGTCTGTATTTGCCAGCGTCTCTTCTTTTCACTAGTTTTAAGAGAAAAGGGGTGCCTCCCAAAATTCACCCTATTCCCTATATAAGTGCACTACTTTTGACCAGAGCCCTACTGCCCTGAATAGGGTTGCCATTTGGGACTCGATCCTTTATTTCGGAATTTTAACTTCTACCAAGTCAGTATGTCCTTGGGATGTGGAAAGAGGAACTGAGGAACTTAGGAATGTGGAAATGGGTATTCCAGACTGTCATTACCTGTGAGAGGTCTGTGGAAGGCGTCCACTTCTCAAGTGCATTCCATTCTAAGTGAGATCATGCAGATTAAAAAATATATATGTACAGTGAGGGGAAAAAAGTATTTGATCCCCTGCTGATTTTGTACGTTTGCCCCACTGACAAAGACATGATCAGTCGATAATTTTAATGGTAGGTTTATTTGAACAGTGAGAGACAGAATAACAACAACAAAATCCAGAAAAACGCATGTGAAAAATGTTATAAATTGATTTGCATTTTAATGAGGGAAATAAGTATTTGACCCCTCTGCAAAACATGACTTAGTACTTTGTGGCAAAACCCTTGTTGGCAATCACAGAGGTCAGATGTTTCTTGTAGTTTGCCACCAGGTTTGCACACATCTCAGGAGGGATTTTGTTCCACTCCTCTTTGCAGATCTTCTTCGTCATTAAGGTTTCAAGGCTGACGTTTGGCAACTCGAACCTTCAGCTCCCTCCACAGATTTTCTATGGGATTAAGGTCTGGAGACTGGCTAGGCCACTCCAGGACCTTAATGTGCTTCTTCTTGAGCGACTCCTTTGTTGCCTTGGCCGTGTGTTTTGGGTCATTGTCATAATGGAATACCCATCCACGACCCATTTTCAATGCCCTGGCTGAGGGAAGGAGGTTCTCACCCAAGATTTGACGGTACATGGCCCCGTCCATTGATGCGGTGAAGTTGTCCTGTCCCCTTAGCAGAAAAACACCCCCAAAGCATAATGTTTCCACCTCCATGTCTGACGGTGGGGATGGTGTTCTTGGGGTCATAGGCAGCATTCCTCCTCCTCCAAACACGTTGAGTTGATGCAAAGAGCTTGATTTTGGTCTCATCTGACCACAACACTTTCACCCAGTTCTCTGAATCATTCAGATGTTCATTGGCAAACTTCAGACGGCCCTGTATATGTGCTTTCTTGAGCAGGGGGACCTTGCTGGCGCTGCAGGATTTTAGTCATTCATGGCGTATTGTGTTACCAATTGTTTTCTTGGTGACTATGGTCCCAGCTGCCTTGGTATCATTGACAAGATCCTCCCGTGTAGTTCTGGGCTGATTCCTCACCGTTCTCATGATCATTGCAACTCCACGAGGTGAGATCTTGCATGGAGCCCCAGGCCGAGGGAGATTGACAGTTCTTTTGTGTTTCTTCCATTTGCGAATTATCGCACCAACTGTTGTCACCTTCTCATCAAGCTGCTTGGCGATGGTCTTGTAGCCCATTCCAGCCTTGTGTAGGTCTACAATCTTGTCCCTGAAATCCTTGGAGAGCTCTTTGGTCTTGGCCATGGTGGAGAGTTTGGAATCTGATTGATTGCTTCTGTGGACAGGTATCTTTTATACAGGTAACAAGCTGAGATTAGGAGCACTCCCTTTAAGAGTTACCTGTATAAAAGACACCTGGGAGCCAGAAATCTTTCTGATTGAGAGGGGGTCAAATACTTTTTTTTTTTTTTTTGCAAATCAATTTATAACATTTTTGACATGCGTTTTTCTGGATTTTTTTGTTGTTATTCTGTCTCTCACTGTTCAAATAAACCTACCATTAAAATTATAGACTGATTATTTCTTTGTCAGTGGGCAAACGTACAAAATCAGCAGGGGATCAAATACTTTTTTCCCTCACTGTATGTGTTCAAGACAAATATATTCAAAATAAGTCTTCCCCCTCACTCTCTTTTTCACACCCCAGCAATATTGATATGCCAGGACTAATTAGCTCTCAACCTATACTGTACACTGCAGTAGTTTTCCAATAGCCAGATCCATTTCCATTTGTCAAACCCGCTCATGCACACAACCCGATAATTAGACCTGTACCCTGGTCCGTTGACATTCAGGGGGAGGAGAGGTGGGAGGGTATTATATTGATTGTGTATTTAGGCATTTAGTTATGCTACAAAAAGTATTGATATTCATATGTTTTCATTATTGATTACGTTTAACATCTCTTTTATAAGTCTGTGATATTTATTATCATGTTACGTGATTGTATGCTGAATACATTTCTGTAAGGAGCTAGTCGTGTAAAATGACGTGGTGCTCTGTCCTCTCAAAACCTGTTAGCTTGTGTATTTCTCCTGAATGATTCTACGGCTCTCAATTGTCCTCCTTCATGACACTGATTTGAAAGAACTCCAGCCCTAGCCATGTTGTTTTCTCCTGTCAAGTATTTTCCAATCATTGCAGATAAATGGGAGTGGAGGACATACTTCCAAGATATTGAGATAGAGCTCCAAATCTCAATAAATGGGAAGACCCGCTGAGGGGAAAATGGAGAATGCTATTCAGTTACTCCCAATCCGACAGGAAACTTATCAGGAAGAAAGACGTTGCAGTGATTGACAGATTTGAACGTTGGGAATCCCTCTGGAGAAAATGGAATGGCAGCTCTCCCCTACGGTGGCCCTGGAGGGACATTGGAGACCAACAATAACGAGCTGTCAATCAACATGTAGGCTATTCTCTCAATCTCCAGCTGTCTTTACCTCTCCTTCCTTCCTTAGTGTCTGTCTAGGGCTTGCCCCGAAGTAGAGGGTTGAAATGAGTTGAACCAGGCCAGTGTAGGCTCCTTAATGTTATTTCCTCAGCTAATAATAGAGACACTTTAAATGTGTGATGAAAGGAGGTGTCATCGTCACAGCATTAGTGCAGATAAACTGATAAAGGAACTCTAAACAGGCCTGGCTGGAGGATGGGATTGGCTGTGTCCCAAATGGCACCCTATTCCCTATATAGTGCACTACTTTTGACCCCAAATGGCATCCTATTCCCTATATAGTGCACTACTTTTGACCAGGGCCGATAGGCCTCTCTTCGTCTTTCTCAGTACCCTGGTCTGTTACTCTCTCTCCCTCGCTCCCTCCTTCCCCCTCTTTCTCTCTCCCTCCTTCACGCCCTCCCTCATTTTCTCAGTATCCTGGTCCGTTACTCTCTCTTTCTCTCTCTTTCCCTCTCCCTTCACGCCCTCCCTCATTTTCTCAGTACCATGGTCCGTTACTCCCGCTCCCTCCTTCTTCCCCTCTCTTTCTCTCTCCCCTCCTTCACGCCCTCCCTCATTTTCTCAGTACCCTGGTCCGTTACTCTCGCTCCCTCCTTCTTCCCCTCTCTTTCTCTCTCCCCTCCTTCACGCCCTCCCTCATTTTCTCAGTACCCTGGTCCGTTAATCTCGCTCCCTCGCTCCCTCCTTCTTCCTCTCTCTTTCTCTCTCTTTCTCTCTCCCTCCTTCACGCCCTCCCTCATTTTCTCAGTACCCTGGTCCGTTACTCTCTCTCCCTCGCTCCCTCCTTCTTCCCCTCTCTTTCTCTCTCTTTCTCTCTCCCCTCTTTCACGCCCTCCCTCATTTTCTCAGTATCCTGGTCCGTCACTCTCTCTCCCTCCCTCCCTCCTTCACACCCTCCCTCATTTTCTCAGTACCCTGGTCCGTTACTCTCGCTCCCTCCTTCTTCCCCTCTCTTTCTCTCTCTTTCTCTCTCCCTCCTTCACGCCCTCCCTCATTTTCTCAGTACCCTGGTCCGTTACTCTCTCTCCCTTGCTCCCTCCTTCTTCCCCTCTCTTTCTATCTCTTTCTCTCTCCCCTCCTTCACGCCCTCCCTCATTTTCTCAGTATCCTGGTCCGTTAATCTCGCTCCCTCCTTCTTTCTCTCTCTTTCTCTCCCTCCTTCACGCCCTCCCTAATTTCTCAGTACCCTGGTCCGTTACTCTCACTCCCTCCTTCTTCCCCTCTCTTTCTCTCTCTCTCTCCCCTCCTTCACACCCTCCCTCATTTTCTCAGTACCCTGGTCCGTTAATCTCGCTCCCTCCTTCTTCCCCTCTCTTTCTCTCTCTTTCTCTCTCCCCTCTTTCACGCCCTCCCTAATTTTCTCAGTACCCTGGTCCGTTAATCTCGCTCCCTCATTCTTCCCCTCTCTTTCTCTCTCTTTCTCTCTCCCCTCTTTCACGCCCTCCCTCATTTTCTCAGTACCCTGGTCCGTTAATCTCGCTCCCTCCTTTCTCTCTCTTTCTCTCTCTTTCTCTCTCCCTCCTTCACACCCTCCCTCATTTTCTCAGTATCCTGGTCCGTCACTCTCTCTCCCTCCCTCCCTCCTTCACACCCTCCCTCATTTTCTCAGTACCCTGGTCCGTTACTCTCGCTCCCTCCTTCCCCTCTCTTTCTCTCTCCCCTCCTTCACGCCCTCCCTCATTTTCTCAGTACCCTGGTCCGTTAATCTCGCTCCCTCCTTCTTCCCCTCTCTTTCTCTCTCCCCTCCTTCACACCCTCCCTCATTTTCTCAGTATCCTGGTCCGTTAATCTCGCTCCCTCCTTCTTCCCCTCTCTCTCTCTCTCTTTCTCTCTCCCTCCTTCACGCCCTCCCTCATTTTCTCAGTATCCTGGTCCGTTACTCTCTCTTTCTCTCTCTTTCCCTCTCCCTTCACGCCCTCCCTCATTTTCTCAGTACCCTGGTCCGTTACTCTCGCTCCCTCCTTCCCCTCTCTTTCTCTCTCCCCTCCTTCACGCCCTCCCTCATTTTCTCAGTACCCTGGTCCGTTAATCTCGCTCCCTCCTTCTTCCCCTCTCTTTCTCTCTCCCCTCCTTCACACCCTCCCTCATTTTCTCAGTATCCTGGTCCGTTAATCTCGCTCCCTCCTTCTTCCCCTCTCTCTCTCTCTCTTTCTCTCTCCCTCCTTCACGCCCTCCCTCATTTTCTCAGTATCCTGGTCCGTTACTCTCTCTTTCTCTCTCTTTCCCTCTCCCTTCACGCCCTCCCTCATTTTCTCAGTACCATGGTCCGTTACTCCCGCTCCCTCCTTCTTCCCCTCTCTTTCTCTCTCCCCTCCTTCACGCCCTCCCTCATTTTCTCAGTACCCTGGTCCGTTACTCTCTCTCCCTCGCTCCCTCCTTCTTCCCCTCTCTTTCTCTCTCCCCTCCTTCACGCCCTCCCTCATTTTCTCAGTACCCTGGTCCGTTAATCTCGCTCCCTCCTTTCTCTCTCCCCTCCTTCACGCCCTCCCTCATTTTCTCAGTACCCTGGTCCGTTAATCTCGCTCCCTCCTTCTTTCTCTCTCTTTCTCTCCCTCCTTCACGCCCTCCCTAATTTCTCAGTACCCTGGTCCGTTACTCTCACTCCCTCCTTCTTCCCCTCTCTTTCTCTCTCTCTCTCCCCTCCTTCACGCCCTCCCTCATTTTCTCAGTACCCTGGTCCGTTAATCTCGCTCCCTCCTTCTTCCCCTCTCTTTCTCTCTCTTTCTCTCTCCCCTCTTTCACGCCCTCCCTAATTTTCTCAGTACCCTGGTCCGTTAATCTCACTCCCTCCTTCTTCCCCTCTCTTTCTCTCTCTTTCTCTCTCCCCTCTTTCACGCCCTCCCTCATTTTCTCAGTACCCTGGTCCGTTAATCTCGCTCCCTCCTTTCTCTCTCTTTCTCTCTCTTTCTCTCTCCCTCCTTCACACCCTCCCTCATTTTCTCAGTATCCTGGTCCGTCACTCTCTCTCCCTCCCTCCCTCCTTCACACCCTCCCTCATTTTCTCAGTACCCTGGTCCGTTACTCTCGCTCCCTCCTTCTTCCCCTCTCTTTCTCTCTCTTTCTCTCTCCCTCCTTCACGCCCTCCCTCATTTTCTCAGTACCCTGGTCCGTTACTCTCTCTCCCTTGCTCCCTCCTTCTTCCCCTCTCTTTCTCTCTCTTTCTCTCTCCCCTCTTTCACGCCCTCCCTAATTTTCTCAGTACCCTGGTCCGTTAATCTCACTCCCTCCTTCTTCCCCTCTCTTTCTCTCTCTTTCTCTCTCCCCTCCTTCACGCCCTCCCTCATTTTCTCAGTACCCTGGTCCGTTAATCTCGCTCCCTCCTTCTTTCTCTCTCTTTCTCTCCCTCCTTCACGCCCTCCCTCATTTTCTCAGTACCCTGGTCCGTTAATCTCGCTCCCTCCTTCTTCCCCTCTCTTCCCCTCTCTTTCTCTCTCCCCTCCTTCACACCCTCCCTCATTTTCTCAGTATCCTGGTCCGTTACTCTCTCTTTCTCTCTCCCTCCTTCACGCCCTCCCTCATTTTCTCAGTACCCTGGTCCGTTACTCTCGCTCCCTCCTTCTTCCCCTCTCTTTCTCTCTCCCCTCCTTCACGCCCTCCCTCATTTTCTCAGTACCCTGGTCCGTTACTCTCTCTCCCTCGCTCCCTCCTTCTTCCCCTCTCTTTCTCTCTCCCCTCCTTCACGCCCTCCCTCATTTTCTCAGTACCCTGGTCCGTTAATCTCGCTCCCTCCTTTCTCTCTCCCCTCCTTCACGCCCTCCCTCATTTTCTCAGTACCCTGGTCCGTTAATCTCGCTCCCTCCTTCTTTCTCTCTCTTTCTCTCCCTCCTTCACGCCCTCCCTAATTTCTCAGTACCCTGGTCCGTTACTCTCACTCCCTCCTTCTTCCCCTCTCTTTCTCTCTCTCTCTCCCCTCCTTCACGCCCTCCCTCATTTTCTCAGTACCCTGGTCCGTTAATCTCGCTCCCTCCTTCTTCCCCTCTCTTTCTCTCTCTTTCTCTCTCCCCTCTTTCACGCCCTCCCTAATTTTCTCAGTACCCTGGTCCGTTAATCTCACTCCCTCCTTCTTCCCCTCTCTTTCTCTCTCTTTCTCTCTCCCCTCTTTCACGCCCTCCCTCATTTTCTCAGTACCCTGGTCCGTTAATCTCGCTCCCTCCTTTCTCTCTCTTTCTCTCTCTTTCTCTCTCCCTCCTTCACACCCTCCCTCATTTTCTCAGTATCCTGGTCCGTCACTCTCTCTCCCTCCCTCCCTCCTTCACACCCTCCCTCATTTTCTCAGTACCCTGGTCCGTTACTCTCGCTCCCTCCTTCTTCCCCTCTCTTTCTCTCTCTTTCTCTCTCCCTCCTTCACGCCCTCCCTCATTTTCTCAGTACCCTGGTCCGTTACTCTCTCTCCCTTGCTCCCTCCTTCTTCCCCTCTCTTTCTATCTCTTTCTCTCTCCCCTCCTTCACGCCCTCCCTCATTTTCTCAGTACCCTGGTCCGTTAATCTCGCTCCCTCCTTCTTTCTCTCTCTTTCTCTCCCTCCTTCACGCCCTCCCTCATTTTCTCAGTACCCTGGTCCGTTAATCTCGCTCCCTCCTTCTTCCCCTCTCTTCCCCTCTCTTTCTCTCTCCCCTCCTTCACACCCTCCCTCATTTTCTCAGTATCCTGGTCCGTTACTCTCTCTTTCTCTCTCCCTCCTTCACGCCCTCCCTCATTTTCTCAGTACCCTGGTCCGTTACTCTCGCTCCCTCCTTCTTCCCCTCTCTTTCTCTCTCCCCTCCTTCACGCCCTCCCTCATTTTCTCAGTACCCTGGTCCGTTACTCTCTCTCCCTCGCTCCCTCCTTCTTCCCCTCTCTTTCTCTCTCCCCTCCTTCACGCCCTCCCTCATTTTCTCAGTACCCTGGTCCGTTAATCTCGCTCCCTCCTTCTTCCCCTCTCTTTCTCTCTCCCCTCCTTCACACCCTCCCTCATTTTCTCAGTATCCTGGTCCGTTAATCTCGCTCCCTCCTTCTTCCCCTCTCTCTCTCTCTCTTTCTCTCTCCCTCCTTCACGCCCTCCCTCATTTTCTCAGTATCCTGGTCCGTTACTCTCTCTTTCTCTCTCTTTCCCTCTCCCTTCACGCCCTCCCTCATTTTCTCAGTACCATGGTCCGTTACTCCCGCTCCCTCCTTCTTCCCCTCTCTTTCTCTCTCCCCTCCTTCACACCCTCCCTCATTTTCTCAGTATCCTGGTCCGTTACTCTCTCTTTCTCTCTCCCTCCTTCACGCCCTCCCTCATTTTCTCAGTACCCTGGTCCGTTACTCTCGCTCCCTCCTTCCCCTCTCTTTCTCTCTCCCCTCCTTCACGCCCTCCCTCATTTTCTCAGTACCCTGGTCCGTTAATCTCGCTCCCTCCTTCTTCCCCTCTCTTTCTCTCTCCCCTCCTTCACACCCTCCCTCATTTTCTCAGTATCCTGGTCCGTTAATCTCGCTCCCTCCTTCTTCCCCTCTCTCTCTCTCTCTTTCTCTCTCCCTCCTTCACGCCCTCCCTCATTTTCTCAGTATCCTGGTCCGTTACTCTCTCTTTCTCTCTCTTTCCCTCTCCCTTCACGCCCTCCCTCATTTTCTCAGTACCATGGTCCGTTACTCCCGCTCCCTCCTTCTTCCCCTCTCTTTCTCTCTCCCCTCCTTCACGCCCTCCCTCATTTTCTCAGTACCCTGGTCCGTTACTCTCTCTCCCTCGCTCCCTCCTTCTTCCCCTCTCTTTCTCTCTCCCCTCCTTCACGCCCTCCCTCATTTTCTCAGTACCCTGGTCCGTTAATCTCGCTCCCTCCTTTCTCTCTCCCCTCCTTCACGCCCTCCCTCATTTTCTCAGTACCCTGGTCCGTTAATCTCGCTCCCTCCTTCTTTCTCTCTCTTTCTCTCCCTCCTTCACGCCCTCCCTAATTTCTCAGTACCCTGGTCCGTTACTCTCACTCCCTCCTTCTTCCCCTCTCTTTCTCTCTCTCTCTCCCCTCCTTCACGCCCTCCCTCATTTTCTCAGTACCCTGGTCCGTTAATCTCGCTCCCTCCTTCTTCCCCTCTCTTTCTCTCTCTTTCTCTCTCCCCTCTTTCACGCCCTCCCTAATTTTCTCAGTACCCTGGTCCGTTAATCTCACTCCCTCCTTCTTCCCCTCTCTTTCTCTCTCTTTCTCTCTCCCCTCTTTCACGCCCTCCCTCATTTTCTCAGTACCCTGGTCCGTTAATCTCGCTCCCTCCTTTCTCTCTCTTTCTCTCTCTTTCTCTCTCCCTCCTTCACACCCTCCCTCATTTTCTCAGTATCCTGGTCCGTCACTCTCTCTCCCTCCCTCCCTCCTTCACACCCTCCCTCATTTTCTCAGTACCCTGGTCCGTTACTCTCGCTCCCTCCTTCTTCCCCTCTCTTTCTCTCTCTTTCTCTCTCCCTCCTTCACGCCCTCCCTCATTTTCTCAGGACCCTGGTCCGTTACTCTCTCTCCCTTGCTCCCTCCTTCTTCCCCTCTCTTTCTATCTCTTTCTCTCTCCCCTCCTTCACTCCCTCCCTCATTTTCTCAGTACCCTGGTCCGTTAATCTCGCTCCCTCCTTCTTTCTCTCTCTTTCTCTCCCTCCTTCACGCCCTCCCTCATTTTCTCAGTACCCTGGTCCGTTAATCTCGCTCCCTCCTTCTTCCCCTCTCTTCCCCTCTCTTTCTCTCTCCCCTCCTTCACACCCTCCCTCATTTTCTCAGTATCCTGGTCCGTTACTCTCTCTTTCTCTCTCCCTCCTTCACGCCCTCCCTCATTTTCTCAGTACCCTGGTCCGTTACTCTCGCTCCCTCCTTCTTCCCCTCTCTTTCTCTCTCCCCTCCTTCACGCCCTCCCTCATTTTCTCAGTACCCTGGTCCGTTACTCTCTCTCCCTCGCTCCCTCCTTCTTCCCCTCTCTTTCTCTCTCCCCTCCTTCACGCCCTCCCTCATTTTCTCAGTACCCTGGTCCGTTAATCTCGCTCCCTCCTTCTTCCCCTCTCTTTCTCTCTCCCCTCCTTCACACCCTCCCTCATTTTCTCAGTATCCTGGTCCGTTAATCTCGCTCCCTCCTTCTTCCCCTCTCTCTCTCTCTCTTTCTCTCTCCCTCCTTCACGCCCTCCCTCATTTTCTCAGTATCCTGGTCCGTTACTCTCTCTTTCTCTCTCTTTCCCTCTCCCTTCACGCCCTCCCTCATTTTCTCAGTACCATGGTCCGTTACTCCCGCTCCCTCCTTCTTCCCCTCTCTTTCTCTCTCCCCTCCTTCACACCCTCCCTCATTTTCTCAGTATCCTGGTCCGTTACTCTCTCTTTCTCTCTCCCTCCTTCACGCCCTCCCTCATTTTCTCAGTACCCTGGTCCGTTACTCTCGCTCCCTCCTTCCCCTCTCTTTCTCTCTCCCCTCCTTCACGCCCTCCCTCATTTTCTCAGTACCCTGGTCCGTTAATCTCGCTCCCTCCTTCTTCCCCTCTCTTTCTCTCTCCCCTCCTTCACACCCTCCCTCATTTTCTCAGTATCCTGGTCCGTTAATCTCGCTCCCTCCTTCTTCCCCTCTCTCTCTCTCTCTTTCTCTCTCCCTCCTTCACGCCCTCCCTCATTTTCTCAGTATCCTGGTCCGTTACTCTCTCTTTCTCTCTCTTTCCCTCTCCCTTCACGCCCTCCCTCATTTTCTCAGTACCATGGTCCGTTACTCCCGCTCCCTCCTTCTTCCCCTCTCTTTCTCTCTCCCCTCCTTCACGCCCTCCCTCATTTTCTCAGTACCCTGGTCCGTTACTCTCTCTCCCTCGCTCCCTCCTTCTTCCCCTCTCTTTCTCTCTCCCCTCCTTCACGCCCTCCCTCATTTTCTCAGTACCCTGGTCCGTTAATCTCGCTCCCTCCTTTCTCTCTCCCCTCCTTCACGCCCTCCCTCATTTTCTCAGTACCCTGGTCCGTTAATCTCGCTCCCTCCTTCTTTCTCTCTCTTTCTCTCCCTCCTTCACGCCCTCCCTAATTTCTCAGTACCCTGGTCCGTTACTCTCACTCCCTCCTTCTTCCCCTCTCTTTCTCTCTCTCTCTCCCCTCCTTCACGCCCTCCCTCATTTTCTCAGTACCCTGGTCCGTTAATCTCGCTCCCTCCTTCTTCCCCTCTCTTTCTCTCTCCCCTCTTTCACGCCCTCCCTAATTTTCTCAGTACCCTGGTCCGTTAATCTCACTCCCTCCTTCTTCCCCTCTCTTTCTCTCTCTTTCTCTCTCCCCTCTTTCACGCCCTCCCTCATTTTCTCAGTACCCTGGTCCGTTAATCTCGCTCCCTCCTTTCTCTCTCTTTCTCTCTCTTTCTCTCTCCCTCCTTCACACCCTCCCTCATTTTCTCAGTATCCTGGTCCGTCACTCTCTCTCCCTCCCTCCCTCCTTCACACCCTCCCTCATTTTCTCAGTACCCTGGTCCGTTACTCTCGCTCCCTCCTTCTTCCCCTCTCTTTCTCTCTCTTTCTCTCTCCCTCCTTCACGCCCTCCCTCATTTTCTCAGGACCCTGGTCCGTTACTCTCGCTCCCTCCTTCTTTCTCTCTCTTTCTCTCCCTCCTTCACGCCCTCCCTCATTTTCTCAGTACCCTGGTCCGTTAATCTCGCTCCCTCCTTCTTCCCCTCTCTTCCCCTCTCTTTCTCTCTCCCCTCCTTCACACCCTCCCTCATTTTCTCAGTATCCTGGTCCGTTACTCTCTCTTTCTCTCTCCCTCCTTCACGCCCTCCCTCATTTTCTCAGTACCCTGGTCCGTTACTCTCGCTCCCTCCTTCTTCCCCTCTCTTTCTCTCTCCCCTCCTTCACGCCCTCCCTCATTTTCTCAGTACCCTGGTCCGTTACTCTCTCTCCCTCGCTCCCTCCTTCTTCCCCTCTCTTTCTCTCTCCCCTCCTTCACGCCCTCCCTCATTTTCTCAGTACCCTGGTCCGTTAATCTCGCTCCCTCCTTCTTCCCCTCTCTTTCTCTCTCCCCTCCTTCACACCCTCCCTCATTTTCTCAGTATCCTGGTCCGTTAATCTCGCTCCCTCCTTCTTCCCCTCTCTCTCTCTCTCTTTCTCTCTCCCTCCTTCACGCCCTCCCTCATTTTCTCAGTATCCTGGTCCGTTACTCTCTCTTTCTCTCTCTTTCCCTCTCCCTTCACGCCCTCCCTCATTTTCTCAGTACCATGGTCCGTTACTCCCGCTCCCTCCTTCTTCCCCTCTCTTTCTCTCTCCCCTCCTTCACACCCTCCCTCATTTTCTCAGTATCCTGGTCCGTTACTCTCTCTTTCTCTCTCCCTCCTTCACGCCCTCCCTCATTTTCTCAGTACCCTGGTCCGTTACTCTCGCTCCCTCCTTCCCCTCTCTTTCTCTCTCCCCTCCTTCACGCCCTCCCTCATTTTCTCAGTACCCTGGTCCGTTACTCTCTCTCCCTCGCTCCCTCCTTCTTCCCCTCTCTTTCTCTCTCCCCTCCTTCACGCCCTCCCTCATTTTCTCAGTACCCTGGTCCGTTAATCTCGCTCCCTCCTTCTTCCCCTCTCTTTCTCTCTCCCCTCCTTCACACCCTCCCTCATTTTCTCAGTATCCTGGTCCGTTAATCTCGCTCCCTCCTTCTTCCCCTCTCTCTCTCTCTCTTTCTCTCTCCCTCCTTCACGCCCTCCCTCATTTTCTCAGTATCCTGGTCCGTTACTCTCTCTTTCTCTCTCTTTCCCTCTCCCTTCACGCCCTCCCTCATTTTCTCAGTACCATGGTCCGTTACTCCCGCTCCCTCCTTCTTCCCCTCTCTTTCTCTCTCCCCTCCTTCACGCCCTCCCTCATTTTCTCAGTACCCTGGTCCGTTACTCTCTCTCCCTCGCTCCCTCCTTCTTCTCCTCTCTTTCTCTCTCCCCTCCTTCACGCCCTCACTCATTTTCTCAGTACCCTGGTCCGTTAATCTCGCTCCCTCCTTTCTCTCTCCCATCCTTCACGCCCTCCCTCATTTTCTCAGTACCCTGGTCCGTTAATCTCGCTCCCTCCTTCCCCTCTCTTTCTCTCTCTTTCTCTCTCCCTCCTTCACGCCCTCCCTCATTTTCTCAGTACCCTGGTCCGTTAATCTCGCTCCCTCCTTTCTCTCTCTTTCTCTCTCTTTCTCTCTCCCTCCTTCACACCCTCCCTCATTTTCTCAGTATCCTGGTCCGTCACTCTCTCTCCCTCCCTCCCTCCTTCACACCCTCCCTCATTTTCTCAGTGCCCTGGTCCGTTACTCTCGCTCCCTCCTTCCCCTCTCTTTCTCTCTCTTTCTCTCTCCCTCCTTCACGCCCTCCCTCATTTTCTCAGTACCCTGGTCCGTTACTCTCTCTCCCTCGCTCCCTCCTTCTTCCCCTCTCTTTCTCTCTCTTTCTCTCTCCCCTCTTTCACGCCCTCCCTCATTTTCTCAGTACCCTGGTCCGTTAATCTCGCTCCCTCCTTTCTCTCTCTTTCTCTCTCTTTCTCTCTCCCTCCTTCACACCCTCCCTCATTTTCTCAGTACCCTGGTCCGTTACTCTCGCTCCCTCCTTCTTCCCCTCTCTTTCTCTCTCTTTCTCTCTCCCTCCTTCACGCCCTCCCTCATTTTCTCAGTATCCTGGTCCGTTACACTCTCTCCCTCGCTCCCTCCTTCTTCCCCTCTCTTTCTCTCTCCCTCCTTCACGCCCTCCCTCATTTTCTCAGTACCCTGGTCCGTTACTCTCTCTCCCTCGCTCCCTCCTTCTTCCCCTCTCTTTCTCTCTCCCTCCTTCACGCCCTCTCTCATTTTCTCAGTATCCTTGTCCGTTACACTCTCTCCCTCGCTCCCTCCTTCTTCCCCTCTCTTTCTCTCTCCCTCCTTCACGCCCTCCCTCATTTTCTCAGTACCCTGGTCCGTTACTCTCGCTCCCTCCTTCTTCCCCTCTCTTTCTCTCTCCCCTCCTTCACGTCTCCCTCATTTTCTCAGTACCCTGGTCCGTTACTCTCTCTCCCTCGCTCCCTCCTTCTTCCCCTCTCTTTCTCTCTCCCCTCCTTCATGCCCTCCCTCATTTTCTCAGTACCCTGGTCCGTTAATCTCGCTCCCTCCTTCTTCCCCTCTCTTTCTCTCTCCCCTCCTTCACACCCTCCCTCATTTTCTCAGTATCCTGGTCCGTTAATCTCGCTCCCTCCTTCTTCCCCTCTCTCTCTCTCTCTTTCTCTCTCCCTCCTTCACGCCCTCCCTCATTTTCTCAGTATCCTGGTCCGTTACTCTCTCTTTCTCTCTCTTTCCCTCTCCCTTCACGCCCTCCCTCATTTTCTCAGTACCCTGGTCCATTACTCTCGCTCCCTCCTTCTTCCCCTCTCTTTCTCTCTCCCCTCCTTCACGCCCTCCCTCATTTTCTCAGTACCCTGGTCCGTTACTCTCTCTCCCTCGCTCCCTCCTTCTTCCCCTCTCTTTCTCTCTCCCCTCCTTCACGCCCTCCCTCATTTTCTCAGTACCCTGGTCCGTTAATCTCGCTCCCTCCTTCTTCCCCTCTCTTTCTCTCTCCCCTCCTTCACACCCTCCCTCATTTTCTCAGTATCCTGGTCCGTTAATCTCGCTCCCTCCTTCTTCCCCTCTCTCTCTCTCTCTTTCTCTCTCCCTCCTTCACGCCCTCCCTCATTTTCTCAGTATCCTGGTCCGTTACTCTCTCTTTCTCTCTCTTTCCCTCTCCCTTCACGCCCTCCCTCATTTTCTCAGTACCATGGTCCGTTACTCCCGCTCCCTCCTTCTTCCCCTCTCTTTCTCTCTCCCCTCCTTCACGCCCTCCCTCATTTTCTCAGTACCCTGGTCCGTTACTCTCTCTCCCTCGCTCCCTCCTTCTTCCCCTCTCTTTCTCTCTCCCCTCCTTCACGCCCTCCCTCATTTTCTCAGTACCCTGGTCCGTTAATCTCGCTCCCTCCTTTCTCTCTCCCCTCCTTCACGCCCTCCCTCATTTTCTCAGTACCCTGGTCCGTTAATCTCGCTCCCTCCTTCCCCTCTCTTTCTCTCTCTTTCTCTCTCCCTCCTTCACGCCCTCCCTCATTTTCTCAGTACCCTGGTCCGTTACTCTCTCTCCCTCGCTCCCTCCTTCTTCCCCTCTCTTTCTCTCTCTTTCTCTCTCCCCTCTTTCACGCCCTCCCTCATTTTCTCAGTACCCTGGTCCGTTAATCTCGCTCCCTCCTTTCTCTCTCTTTCTCTCTCTTTCTCTCTCCCTCCTTCACACCCTCCCTCATTTTCTCAGTATCCTGGTCCGTCTCTCTCTCTCCCTCCCTCCCTCCTTCACACCCTCCCTCATTTTCTCAGTGCCCTGGTCCGTTACTCTCGCTCCCTCCTTCCCCTCTCTTTCTCTCTCTTTCTCTCTCCCTCCTTCACGCCCTCCCTCATTTTCTCAGTACCCTGGTCCGTTACTCTCTCTCCCTCGCTCCCTCCTTCTTCCCCTCTCTTTCTCTCTCTTTCTCTCTCCCCTCTTTCACGCCCTCCCTCATTTTCTCAGTACCCTGGTCCGTTAATCTCGCTCCCTCCTTTCTCTCTCTTTCTCTCTCTTTCTCTCCCTCCTTCACACCCTCCCTCATTTTCTCAGTACCCTGGTCCGTTACTCTCGCTCCCTCCTTCTTCCCCTCTCTTTCTCTCTCTTTCTCTCTCCCTCCTTCACGCCCTCCCTCATTTTCTCAGTATCCTGGTCCGTTACACTCTCTCCCTCGCTCCCTCCTTCTTCCCCTCTCTTTCTCTCTCCCTCCTTCACGCCCTCCCTCATTTTCTCAGTACCCTGGTCCGTTACTCTCTCTCCCTCGCTCCCTCCTTCTTCCCCTCTCTTTCTCTCTCCCTCCTTCACGCCCTCTCTCATTTTCTCAGTATCCTGGTCCGTTACACTCTCTCCCTCGCTCCCTCCTTCTTCCCCTCTCTTTCTCGCTCCCTCCTTCACGCCCTCCCTCATTTTCTCAGTACCCTGGTCTGTTACTCTCTCTCCCTCGCTCCCTCCTTCTTCCCCTCTCTTTCTCTCTCCCTCCTTCACGCCCTCTCTCATTTTCTCAGTATCCTGGTCCGTTACACTCTCTCCCTCACTCCCTCCTTCTTCCCCTCTCTTTCTCTCTCCCCTCCTTCACGCCCTCCCTCATTTTCTCAGTACCCTGGTCCGTTACTCTCGCTCCCTCCTTCTTCCCCTCTCTTTCTCACTCCCCTCCTTCACGCCCTCCCTCATTTTCTCAGTACCCTGGTCCGTTACACTCTCTCCCTCGCTCCCTCCTTCTTCCCCTCTCTTTCTCTCTCCCTCCTTCACGCCCTCCCTAATTTTCTCAGTACCCTGGTCCGTTAATCTCGCTCCCTCCTTCTTTCTCTCTCTTTCTCTCCCTCCTTCACGCCCTCCCTAATTTCTCAGTACCCTGGTCCGTTACTCTCTCTCCCTCGCTCCCTCCTTCACGCCCTCCCTCATTTTCTCAGTACCCTGGTCCGTTAATCTCGCTCCCTCCTTCTTCCCCTCTCTTTCTCTCTCTTTCTCTCTCCCCTCTTTCACGCCCTCCCTCATTTTCTCCGTACCCTGGTCCGTTAATCTCGCTCCCTCCTTCTTCCCCTCTCTTCCCCTCTCTTTCTCTCTCCCCTCCTTCACACCCTCCCTCATTTTCTCAGTATCCTGGTCCGTTACTCTCTCTTTCTCTCTCCCCTCCTTCACGCCCTCCCTCATTTTCTCAGTACCCTGGTCCGTTACTCTCGCTCCCTCCTTCTTCCCCTCTCTTTCTCTCTCCCCTCCTTCACGCCCTCCCTCATTTTCTCAGTACCCTGGTCCGTTACACTCTCTCCCTCGCTCCCTCCTTCTTCCCCTCTCTTTCTCTCTCCCTCTTTCACGCCCTCCCTCATTTTCTCAGTATCCTTCCCCTAATGTCTCTGCTGCATAAGCGTCCCAATTATCCCCCCTCCCCCTTCCTCTCGCTAAGGACTGGTCCACGGGGGTTCCACTCCAATAGGTTTAGCTGATAGGGTGAAAATGAAGGGCTGACACCTACTACTGGACGATGGGCTAATCAATGGCTAGAAGACACACTAAGGGTGCATCCCAAAAATGTTGTTCACTTGCTCACTTTCCCTCTGGATTTTAATAGACATGAGTGGTATATGGAAACTCCCTCTAGCCCATTCCAATGCTATTAAATGAGTCTGGTGGGGGGGGGGGGGGGGAGAAACGAGTGCAGAATTTAGGAGGGAGGAGAGATTATTGGGACGCACCCTTGAGGATTGGGGGGCGGGAGAGGTGGGGCGTGTCTGGGGAGGGTCTGGGGAGGTTAGTTGAAGCAGGAAGCAACATAACATTGCTTACTGTATCCTAGTGTGGAATGTACGCACAGTCAGTCAGGACAGCATGAACTAGTTACAACCTTTACGCCATTTAAAACTCATTACAACTGCTGTTATAGTATCAGTATTTTTTTTTTTGTTGACTTGGTTAGGAGTTGAGCAGACCATTCCAGGGAGACAGTGTTACGTGCCAAGTGAGTCAGGACAGTCTTCAGATAGTTTTTGCCACCGGACTGTTATTCGATAGTTAACCTGAGGATTGACAGACAGGTGAGTGACTCTTTTTTTATTTTTTTATGCTTTCCTAGTTAGACTCCTAACCAGGACTACAAATTAGTTGAGAAGAGAGCTCCGCCAACCTAATGGGAAACGGCATACAATGAATCAAATAGAAACGGCTATGATGGGAACAATGACTTGTCCACTATTTTAGTCAGTCCCATCCCTCTCTGTCCTAGGCCCTAGTGCTGAGCCATGTTGTGTGGCAGAGGGCTAAGAGACGGGTTAGCAGGATGCGTGTGTCTCCGTCTCCATACATACACACAACAGGTGTCCTGCCTGCCCCTGTCCTGAGTCATATTGTGTGAGTTGTGTGTGAGAGGGGTTAGCAGGACTATGGCTGGTCCACACTACAGACCACAGCAGGTAGGGACAGAACTGGGTCAGTGGGGGAGGAAGAGGAATCCCATAGCCCAACCCTGCAGCTGACCCCAGCCTAGTCCACGACCACTAAGTGTGTGGGTGCACGTCTATACGCACATGCGTGTGTGTTTTCATAAAAACACAGTTAGCGTGTGAGTGATTAACATACAGTGCATTCGGAAAGTAAAGTATTCAGACCCCTTGACTTTATCCATATTTTGTTACGTTACAGCCTTATTCTAAAATGGATTAAATAGTTATTTCCCCCTCATCAATCTACACACACAACCCCATAATGACGAAGCAAAAACATGTTTTTTGGATTTTTTTTGCAAATGTATTAAAAATAAGAAACGGATCACATTTACATAATTATTCAGACCCTTTACTCAGTACTTTGATGAAGCACCTTTGGCAGTGATTACAGCCTTGAGTCTTCTTGGGTACGACGCTACAAGCATGGCACACCTGTATTTGGGGAGTTTCTCGCATTCTTCTCTGCAGATCCTCTCAAGCTCTGTCAGGTTGGATGGGGAGCGTCGTTGCACAGCTATTTTCAGGTCTCTCCAGAGATATTCGATTAGGTTCAAGTCCGGGCTCTGGTTGGGCCACCCAAGGACATTCAGAGACTTGTCCCAATTCCTGCGTTGTCTTAGATGTGTGCTAAGGGTCGTTGTTATGTTGGAAGGTGAACCTTCACCCCAGTCTGAGGTCCTGAGCACTCTGGAGCAGGTTTTCATCAAGGATCTCTCTGTACTTTGCTCCGTTCATCTTTCCCTCTGATGACTCGTCTCCCAGTCCCTGCCGCTGAAAAACATCCCCACAACATGATGCTGCCACCACCATGCTTCACCGTAGGGATGGTGCCAGGTTTCCTTCAGATGCTTGGCATTCAGGCCAAAGAGTTCAATCTTGGTTTCATCAGACCAGAGAATCTTGTTTCTCATTGTCTGAGAGTCCTTTAGGTGCCTTTTGGCAAACTCCAAGTGGGCTGTCATGTGCCTTTTTACTGAGGAGTGGCTTCCGTCTGGCCACTCTACCGTAAAGGCCTGATTGGTGGAGTGCTGCAGAGATGGTTGTCCTTCTGGAAGGTTCTCCCATCTCCACAGAGGAACTCTGGAGCTCTGTCAGAGTGACCATTGGGTTCTTGGTCACCTCCCTGACCAAGGCCCTTCTCCCCCGATTGCTCAGTTTGGCCGGGCGGCCAGCTCTAGGAAGAGTCTTGGTGGTTCCAAACTTCTTCCATTTAAGAATGATGGAGGCCACTGTGTTCTTGGGGACCTTCAATGCTGCAGAAATCTTTTTTGGTACCCTCCCCCAGATCTGTGCCTCGACACAATCCTGTCTCGGAGCTCTACAGACAATTCCTTCGACCTCATAGCTTGGTTTTTGCTCTGACATGCACTGTCAACTGTGTGCCTTTCCAAACCATGTCCAATCAAATGAATTTACCACAGCTGGACTACAATCAAGTTGTAGAAAAATCTCAAGGATGATCAATGGAAACCGGATGCACCTGGGCTGAATTTCGAGTCTCATAGCAAAGGGTCTGAATACTTATGTAAATGTTATATTTTTAAAAAACGGTTTTCGCTTTGTCATTATGGGGTATTGTGTGTAGATAAAAAAAAAAAAAAAACATTTTAGAATAAGGCTGTAACACTACACTGCCTCCTCTGTTCAGATACTATATACAGTGCATTCGGAAAGTATTCAGACCTAGCCCCACAGCTATGGTACGGTATCTATGCTGTGTAACCTAGCCCCACAGCTATGGTACGGTATCTATGCTGTGTAACCTAGCCCCACAGCTATGGTACGGTATCTATGCTGTGTAACCTAGCCCCACAGCTATGGTACGGTATCTATGCTGTGTAACCTAGCCCCACAGCTATGGTACGGTATCTATGCTGTGTAACCTAGCCCCACCGCTATGGTACGGTATCTATGCTGTGTAACCTAGCCCCACAGCTATGGTACGGTATCTATGCTGTGTAACCTAGCCCCACAGCTATGGTACGGTATCTATGCTGTGTAACCAAGCCCCACCGCTATGGTACGGTATCTATGCTGTGTAACCTAGCCCCACCGCTATGGTACGGTATCTATGCTGTGTAACCTAGCCCCACAGCTATGGTACGGTATCTATGCTGTGTAACCTAGCCCCACAGCTATGGTACGGTATCTATGCTGTGTAACCAAGCCCCACCGCTATGGTACGGTATCTATGCTGTGTAACCTAGCCCCACAGCTATGGTACGGTATCTATGCTGTGTAACCTAGTGTCTGAGGAGGAGGTGTATGGTCATTGTGGTGTGTAGTAGGATAATACATTGTGGTGTGTAGTAGTGTAATACATTGTGGTGTGTAGTAGTATAATACATTGTGGTGTGTAGTAGGATAATACATTGTGGTGTGTAGTAGTATAATACATTGTGGTGTGTAGTAGTATAATACATTGTGGTGTGTAGTAGTGTAATACATTGTGGTGTGTGGTAGTATAATACATTGTGGTGTGTAGTAGTATAATACATTGTGGTGTGTAGTAGGATAATACATTGTGGTGTGTAGTAGTGTAATACATTGTGGTGTGTAGTAGTATAATACATTGTGGTGTGTAGTAGTGTAATACATTTTGGTGTGTAGTAGGATAATACATTGTGGTGTGTAGTAGGATAATACATTGTGGTGTGTAGTAGGATAATACATTGTGGTGTGTAGTAGTGTAATACATTGTGGTGTGTAGTAGTATAATACATTGTGGTGTGTAGTACTATAATACATTGTGGTGTGTAGTAGGATAATACATTGTGGTGTGTAGTAGTGTAATACATTGTGGTGTGTAGTAGTATAATACATTGTGGTGTGTAGTAGTGTAATACATTTTGGTGTGTAGTAGGATAATACATTGTGGTGTGTAGTAGGATAATACATTGTGGTGTGTAGTAGGATAATACATTGTGGTGTGTAGTAGGATAATACATTGTGGTGTGTAGTAGTGTAATACATTGTGGTGTGTAGTAGGATAATACATTGTGGTGTGTAGTAGGATAATACATTGTGGTGTGTAGTAGGATAATACATTGTGGTGTGTAGTAGGATAATACATTGTGGTGTGTAGTAGTGTAATACATTGTGGTGTGTAGTAGTATAATACATTGTGGTGTGTAGTAGTATAATACATTGTGGTGTGTAGTAGTGTAATACATTGTGGTATGTAATAGTATAATACATTGTGGTGTGTAGTAGTATAATACATTGTGGTGTGTAGTAGTATAATACATTGTGGTGTGTAGTAGTATAATACATTGTGGTGTGTAGTAGGATAATACATTGTGGTGTGTAGTAGTGTAATACATTGTGGTGTGTAGTAGTATAATACATTGTGGTGTGTAGTAGTGTAATACATTTTGGTGTGTAGTAGGATAATACATTGTGGTGTGTAGTAGGATAATACATTGTGGTGTGTAGTAGGATAATACATTGTGGTGTGTAGTAGTATAATACATTGTGGTGTGTAGTAGTATAATACATTGTGGTGTGTAGTAGTATAATACATTGTGGTGTGTAGTAGTATAATACATTGTGGTGTGTAGTAGTATAATACATTGTGGTGTGTAGTAGTATAATACATTGTGGTGTGTAGTAGTATAATACATTGTGGTGTGTAGTAGGATAATACATTGTGGTGTGTAGTAGTGTAATACATTGTGGTATGTAATAGTATAATACATTGTGGTGTGTAGTAGTATAATACATTGTGGTGTGTAGTAGTATAATACATTGTGGTGTGTAGTAGTATAATACATTGTGGTGTGTAGTAGGATAATACATTGTGGTGTGTAGTAGTATAATACATTGTGGTGTGTAGTAGTATAATACATTGTGGTGTGTAATACATTGTGGTGTGTAGTAGTATAATACATTGTGGTGTGTAGTAGTATAATACATTGTGGTGTGTAATACATTGTGGTGTGTAGTAGTATAATACATTGTGGTGTGTAATAGGATAATACATTGTGGTGTGTAGTAGTGTAATACATTGTGGTGTGTAGTAGTATAATACATTGTGGTGTGTAGTAGGATAATACATTGTGGTGTGTAGTAGTATAATACATTGTGGTGTGTAGTAGTATAATACATTGTGGTGTGTAATAGTATAATACATTGTGGTGTGTAGTAGTGTAATACATTGTGGTGTGTAGTAGTATAATACATTGTGGTGTGTAGTAGTGTAATACATTGTGGTGTGCAGTAGTATAATACATTGTGGTGTGTAGTAGTATAATACATAGTGGTGTGTAGTAGGATAATACATTGTGGTGTGTAGTAGTATAATACATTGTGGTGTGTAATAGTATAATATATTGTGGTGTGTAATACATTGTGGTGTGTAGTAGTATAATACATTGTGGTGTGTAGTAGTATAATACATTGTGGTGTGTAGTAGTATAATACATTGTGGTGTGTAGTAGGATAATACATTGTGGTGTGTAGTAGTGTAATACATTGTGGTGTGTAGTAGTATAATACATTTTGGTGTGTAGTAGTGTAATACATTGTGGTGTGTAGTAGGATAATACAT